>NW_022045841.1:0-206339 GCF_003285905.1 Drosophila hydei | reverse complement strand
CAAACAAACAGTACACAAGACACAGTCAACAACAAATTTATGTCTTTTATTTTTGTTAATGCGCTGCGCCGCTTTCCTTAATAAAAAAAAACAATAATAAAGAAAGGCTAATTGGTTTATACAATATAAATAATGTAATTACAAATAATGCCCATTATTTTTCGTCGTCAAAGAAGAAGCCCATGCGAACCAAAAGAAACAAATTATGTATTATTTGTAATTATCTTTTTTTCTAAAATACAACAAATAAAAACATAAACCTAAACTTTATTTTCAACCAATTTATGTTCTCTTGGATTTTGTTCTTTACTTTCTCTGTCTCCCACACACACACACACAGTGTTGCATTTATAATGCAGCTATCAATAAAACAAAGAAGAGTAAACTGTGTGCTAAATTGTTGTCAAATTAATAAATGGTTATTTAGTTGTGCAGTCAAGAAAGTTGTGATTAACATACACAGATATAGATATTCACTCTAAATCAGTGCAAATAACTTGTTCCGTTGCGCGGATAGCTTAGAAGGCATGAGTTCTATTGTGCCTGTTTGAAGAATTCTTTTTTCTTTCTCCTCGTATGTAAATCAATCGGTTAATCGGATTTGAAGATTAAATGAACCAGTGATTCGCCATCCTGGAACAAGTATCAAAATTAATCGTACGATCGATGCGATAACTATTTATAACGTACTCACATATACATATATACTTACTATATGCAATTATGCAAAAGCAAAAGCAACAGCAATAACATTATCAATGTGCAATTGTTATAACTAAATGTCTCAGTGTTTACTTTTTATATTTTTATTATCATCTATGTGTTTAAATGTAAACCCCCAGTCCAAGAACAAAATGAGAAAAATTAAAAAAAAAAACAGGTGTGTGAAGCAAGTATATAACAAAAGAAAAACTAAATCGAAATTGAAAGCTAATTTTATTTTTCGAACGATGCCAATTGTTGCTAAACTCAACTAATTCAACATTCTGCTTTATTGTTGATATTAAGTTTGGTTTATCAGGGCATTTAATTGCAAAACAACAGGAAATTGATAACTAATCAAAATACAAAATACAAATAAAACAGAAAATACTTATTTTAAAAGCTGAGTAGATGCAATTTTAATCCAAGATGGCGACAACAACAGCAACAAGAACAAACGCCAGTCGCCAGGAAATTAAAATTATCTATGCAGATGTGTATAAAAACTGTATAACTGTATATTTTCGCAATTGAATTTACGCTTACAATATACATAATAAAATCGAGTCGAATAACCAAAATGGAAACTGCAAATACATAATACACATACATTAAAAGAAAAACAGAACAAAAAACAAACATACAAAATGTGTTGAACAACAACAACATTGAGCACACATTAATTGTATGTGTGTGTGGAGGCAAAGATTGATGTGAAAATTTAAGTTTATTGAAATTACAGTTTCTTAATTACCAAAAAAAAAAAAAACAAAAAAAATAAAAATACAAAAAAAACAAGTCATTGTGTAAAAGAATTTTTGAGGGGTATTAAGGTATTGATAACTGACTGTTTTTACATTGAAAAGATATTGAACATATTAAGATAAAGCTTTCTTTGGTAGGCTAGAAGTACTATTTGCAGTAACGGTGGACAGTTAGCATACAAGATGCTTAGCCTGGACCATGTGAAATGGTATTAAAGAACAGAAAGAGAAAGAAATATTAAGCAAAAGAGCTAGCTATATTAATGCTATCTAACATAACAGAGCCATTCTAGTTTCAGATTCAAATTGATCATAAGAAAGATTAAAATAACTATTTCTCAAGCCAAATGATTTTTGAAGCTAAAATTTTGAGTTGCGAGTTTAAATGAAAATGGAAATTTGTACTCTAACTGGTTTGTAAACTTGTTTGTAAGTATGATAAGATAAGTTTTAGCAATCTATGCATTATCTGCATTCAATTAGTTTTATAGACTGGTTCACTTAGACAATCTATTCATGCCAGCACAACTTTCGGATCATGAAATGAAAACGAAATTTTTATTGATTCCTAAAAAAGTATGCCTTATATTTTCAGACCTGTAACGAAAATTCTTGTGACTTTTTAGGAATGCATAAATGTAAATTTTCAAGTATTGACCAATCGCATAGCTTGGTAATGCAGCAATTATATTTCCAACGAAAAAAATATCTCACATGTCGTCAGCAGGCACATTGACAATGGGATTCCCTTGGTGAATTTTCTACCCGCATGTCGATTTTCCAGCAGAGGCAGAATAGCTGCCGATAGTTCCCCGGAGCTCAAGTGGATCCTTTTCAGTCGTCGCACCGATATTGACAAATTGCAAGGCTTCAAAAACAAAATGGGCAACTGTGTAAATCTGGGTATGAAGTATGATTACCTAAAGATCCTAATGAAGGACAATATCAATTTGTATTATCGCTACCTGTGCGACAATACAGCTGAGGTGTTGACTATTATGTATGCAGCCGATAGCGTGCGTGATGATTTCTGTGATATGAGCTTAGTTTCTATCAAAACGTAAGCAATATTATCTTTCATATATCCATTTATAGATATTGATTCCTAATTTTGTATGGCTAAAGCCCAAATATACAGAGACTTATGCACATCACTAGAAGTTTGGGTTTCGATCGTACTGCAAATGATATACGACAATATATGGATGCCGAAAAAAGAGAAATTTCGAACAGACATTGGATTCGCTTTAAAGGTGAAGGAAACAACTCAGAAAAAGAAAGGGAAGAAGGACAAGGAGACGGATCGGGAATGAAGAAAAAGACGGATCAGCTATTTGAAATGAAGGAGGCGGATCGGGTGAGGGTGAGGGTGAGGAACGACAAGGAGATGGATCGAATGTGGGAAAGAAAAAAGGAGAAGGAGGTGGCTCTGGAGAGGGATGGGAAGACGGACAAGGACATTAATTGGGTGTCGGAAGTGAAGAAGGAGACGGGTCGGGTGAAGGAAAGGATTAAGGAGAAGGAGACGGATCAGGTGAAGGAAATAATTAAGGAGATGGTGACGATTGGGGAGACGAATGTAGAGACGAATAAGAAGCCGTTGCTGCTGAACATGAAGATGATAAAGAGAGCTAAATTCAAAGCGCCACTGATAAAATATGTACTTTATCTGAAGAAACTGAAGCACAAGGCGACGTCATCCGATTGCCAACTGAACGCCTCATCGCAATTACAAATCTAAATTAAGGATTTCGCCTTTCTCTGCGATTTTCATGCCATCCACTCCTCTGTGGGCAAATGCTGTGATGCGACACCTTCAACATACGATAAGTATATATGTAGGTACGACAGACAAACACCCAACGGGAATGCTGGAAATATCGCGTCTGGATTATCTTTCTAGCGAAAGGAGAATCGCTTTGTTAAAGAAAATATTTTAATTTGTATTTTTTTTTAAGCTAATTGAAGTCGATAGACCAACTCGGTCTTAATCGGCTCTGATTTCAACGAGCTGCTTTATATTATTTTTTCCTAAAATCTAAATTATGTGGTTAGGAATTAGCCGCTTGTTGAATTTTCAAATTAATCAAATAAATCAAATTAAAACAAATAACATATATATCATTAAATCAGAATTTCATATAGTTTTAAAATATCAGTTGAAATTAATCCTTGTAAGTGTAACCGAGTAAGCTAGTCTTTAAATTGATTCGACAGTTGTCGTATAATTTTAAATTATTATTTGTCTCAAAACGTAGTCAAAATTGAGTATGTATTTTATGTATTTCTACCTTTAGTAACTGATATGCATGCATTAAAATTTCGAGTATTTTCAAAATTATCAACCCGGTATGTACGAGCTAATGCATAATGGTCAAAATTGTAAGCAATCGCCCATAGCCTAATGGAAACAGAGCAGGTATTGCCTACGAGCCAACACTGTCCCAGCAAATTGCACATTTCCGAGCCGTTCCACTCCGAATTACAATTAAAGAGTGCTCAAGTTGTTGAAGTGAGTTCAATGTGGAATTTCCAATATAAATATTTTCCTAATAAGTGCTTTGCAGCATAAAAAGCATCTGTGTCGTGGTCAAGCTGTCTGTTCTGATAAATTAGCATGTTTTTAAATTGGTAATGCAAATGGAAACACTGTGAAGATCCATCGAAAAAGTTGTATTTCTACGTAAAACAGAATATGAATGAAATATTGACTCGAGGCTTCATACTGAATTCAATATTTTTTAATAAGTAAGTCCGATTGCAAGATACAGGTGGTCAGCTGCATTTAATCCGTTTCAAGTCTTATGGTGGAAGCTTATGTGTGGAGGAATCAACAACTGGGTGGACCCAAGCTAAAACACCCAGCAGTAAAAAAAGGCGGTGTGCGTTTTATGGGCTACGATGATAATGAATCTGTACTGTTGACGAAAGAGGTTATGGTAAACCAGCAGGTGTAAAGCTTGCTAACTATCCAAAATTTAAGCGTAAATATGTGAGTAATAGAATCTTAATTAAATGCAAACGCGTAACGTTTAAATAGCTAACGGCTCTACACCTCACGTAGGTGTGGTGAAAAGCTACTGAATTCGCCATACAGAAGCTCGCTGGTGTGATAGAGCTTTTGTCTGACCATGTACGCACAGCTGTTGCTCAGCTGTCAACATGACACTCGCTGTGTATGTGTGGGGTAAACAAAATAAGTCCAATAGGGTAATCGCCCATTTTCGCCCACAATAGTGACAAATTGATAGCAGAATCTTGGCCGCATTACCGTTACTGTTTGTTGCATTAATGAAACATACTATCAAAAATCGCGCAGAGTGTAGATAATCAAAATACATTACGCTGTAGCGCTATAAAAACGCCAGACAACCAGTTCATTGCATCAGTCTGCCGTGTAGTTGCGCTTAACGCAAAGCGTTTGCTGCGTTTAAAGGTCACCTTGAAACGTCAAAACCGAAACTTCTGCGCTCGACCGCCGCTCTCGCGCCCAGTTTGTGAAAATCGTCTCGCAGGCACATAGCCACGGCATCTGCGGGCAGCATAAGATTTGCGCAGTTCAATTGGACAACTCGGCTTCCTCAAAGCTCCTCCAGTTTCGCTGTGAATCATTCACAAAATATTCGCCGTTGGGTGCATCCAACTTAAACTTCGATACGTGCGTCCGTGTCAGTATCACTCTCACTCTCACTCTCTCACCCTGCGTGTGTGTGTGTGTGCGTTGCCGTTGTTTTTTTGAATCGATTAACTTGTTTAACTTTGAATAAAGAAGTGCTTAGCCAAATATGAATAGTGAGACTAATCAACGTTTCCTGGCACGCGGCTCTCAGCGCGACAAGGGCTTGGCCGTCTTCACCAGCGGTGGCGACTCCCAGGGCATGAATGCGGCTGTAAGGGCTTGTGTGCGTATGGCCATCTACGTGGGATGCAAGGTGAGTTTGACCTCTGCCAAGTGCTTTTGCATTGGTATATATAATTTGGAAACAGACGCACACACACACACACACACACACACACATATATTGTTCACAAAAATGTTCTTATCGGTTACCGGAACAAGTTCAGCCATTGAACTTTATGGTCTAGAGAGTCTGCTATGCATATATATGTATATATATGTAGCAAATTGATGTATATTTAGCTGAACTTGCAATTAAATCATAAAGATGATAGAAATAAAACAAATTAGCTTGTTCTGCAGGTGGTGTCAATTGCCGTTAGATAACCCAAGGGGGAAAACAAAAGCATATTCAAATAAAAGCGCCTCACACTACATTCATAGCACCAATACATAGACGATACCAACACACCAACACACAGGCAAAATCGTGTTTGTGTGCGTTTGACATTGAGTTTATTTTCGGGCAACTTACAGACGATCACGCAGATATATCTGAGAAAATTCGGTTATTGTTTGAAAAGTGAATTACTATTTGCTTATTGGTTTTATTGATCGACTGTGTGAATTTGCTGATTGGGGCGAATATGGCAAATTGTGATCACACTCTGTGAGGGCAAAAGAGTTGAAATTTCAAATAATTGCAATTGAAATAAATTATTCGAAATTCAACGATGATGATAGTGATGATGATGATGATTTTTGCAATGAATAAAATGTCGCAAGGCTGATGTTTCTTTTTTTTGTGTTTCGTTCAAAGTCACTTTCATTTTCATTTATTCACTTTTGATTTTTATGCGCGATTATTTGGCTTGAGGTGCTTAGAAATTATGACTATATCTAGGTACATTATATAAAACCCAAGTCAAGCAGCAATTTTCTTTTAATTAAAAGCTGAAGCAAATTGAATCGATAGTAGATAATCTCTTATTCTTTGTTCACATGATGGCATCATATTCTTCACTAATCTCGATTAAATCATTCACCTATTTTTAAACAGCTTTATCATGTATTAATCCTGATAAGTTCTAAAGTGCATACAATATGAAACTATTTATGTATTTGGAAAAGATGCCATGCTTAGTTTAACTCTTTTGATTAATAAAACGGATGTTGATAAAAAAAAATTTTAAAAATGACTAGGTTTTCCTTATTTCATTTACGAAAATATATTAAAAATATATAATTTTTAATTTAATTTATTAAAAAAAAGCTATAAAAAATATTAAACACTTAACATTATTTTAGACCTTTAAAATATATCAATTATAAATTAATAAAAAAAACTTAAGATTATTTTAAATATACAAATATATTGTGTATTATATATTTAATTAAATTTATTAATAAAAAAGATATATAGATTTTATTATTCTTTTCGATTTAAAATTTTAAATTTGTTTAAATATGTATTTTAATTTATAATTTGTGTATTTAATTTTGTATACTATAATTATTTTTTTGTGATATATAAATATTTTCTTAATTTAAAATATATAAAGGTTAAATTACATTAAAATTTACAAATATTTATGTTTTATAAATATTTATAAATATATTAAGAGTATACAATATTCGATTTTAACATAATTTTAATGTATGCTGAAAACTCCACTATCCAGTTTCAGGCAGAATTATGCAAGAAAAATTACAATTTTGAAACAGTTTTGACCGAACAAAGTCACATGAAACTTGAAATGTCGTTATTGATATTTTGTTTCAGAAGTATTATATATTTATTAGGTATATTAATTTATTGTTGTTCTTTGTATTTCAATAATCCTTGGCGTTAGGCGTACTTCATTCGTGAAGGCTATCAGGGCATGGTGGATGGCGGCGATTGCATTCAGGAAGCGACTTGGGCATCGGTATCGTCGATCATACACCGTGGCGGCACCATTATTGGCTCAGCCCGTTGCCAGGATTTCCGTGAGCGTGCTGGACGCCTGAAGGCTGCCAATAACTTGGTGCAACGTGGCATTACCAACCTGGTGGTGATTGGCGGTGATGGCTCGCTCACTGGCGCCAATTTGTTCCGTCAGGAGTGGTCCAGCCTGCTGGATGAGCTGGAGAAGAATAACACCATAACCAGCGAGCAGAAGAACAAGTACAACGTTCTGCACATTGTTGGATTGGTAAGTCACAGGAACTCAATCATCTAGCTGCCTAGCACTCTCTCCACTCACGCCCTCTTTACCTGGCCAGGTGGGCTCGATTGATAACGACTTCTGTGGCACGGACATGACCATTGGCACGGACACGGCGTTGCATCGCATCATTGAGGCAATCGATGCCATTGCCAGCACTGCCTACTCACATCAGCGCACCTTCATCATGGAGGTCATGGGTCGTCATTGTGGGTAAGCTATTTGTTATCGGTTTACCGTTATTGTCATAGCTAGGCTGCCTGTGATGCGTAACTACTGACATACAAATTGTTAGCTCCGCCAAATATTTGACATCAAATGCTAAATGCCTTCAATACTTATAGTTATTTGCCAGTTGTAGCTGGAGTTATATCCGAGGCAGACTATGTCTTTCTCCCCGAGTACCCGCCCCCACAAGATTGGCCCGACAGACTGACCCTCAAGCTGGACCAGGCAAGCAATCAGCTCGCGATCGTTGAATGTCTCCACATATATCCCTATATATATCTCCCTCTCTGACCCAAATCGATCTGTGTTCAAGCATTCAATGTTTACGCACCATAAATGTAAATGTGAAAACAACAAATCAAGACACAGGCAACTGATGAATTCATTTATATATATAAGTTGATATTACAGTAGGTCTACATATAGTTGTAGTAGTCGAAAGAGATGTTGTCAAGTCTGATATCTCAGCAAGGAATATCTTTAGCTCTTTGACATTTCCTTATGTGCTCTCAGATCGCGCCCCTTCACCTTTTGTTGACCTTTTTCCCATTTGTATATGCTATATAGTGTAGTATATAGTATATATTGTATATATGTATGTATTTATGTATAACCAAATAATACAACACATATATTTTTACAGTTACTTAGCGCTCGTTGGTGGCCTGGCCTGCGAGGCCGATTTCATATTTATACCAGAAATGCCGCCGAAAGTCGATTGGCCAGATAGGCTTTGCGATCTATTGGCCCAGGCAAGAAGTGAACCTATATATATTTTATTAAAAACAAAAACAAAAACAAAAAAAAAAAACAAAAAACAAAAGACAAACGCAATATTTTTCACAGTGTGTTTGCTCTCTCTCTCTCTCTCTATCTCTTTATCTCGCGAATCATCTGCTTTTCGTTGTTGCAAGACACAACAGCAGCAAAACATTGCATTTTACACACACGCGACAACCCAAACACCCACCAACCAACACACACACAGACACAGACACACACACACTTGCTAGCAGGCATTAGTCAGATATATATATACATATAGAAAAACATATCATGCATCAGTTTTGAGTTTTGAGTTTTGTATATATTTTTGCTTATCTGAAATGAGTTTCAATTATTTTATATTCGACGACGATTGCCAAAACTGGATGTATGATAAGCCCTAGCTACCACCTACCTTACGTCTTATCTTAAGCATATTGTAATTAATCAAATATCAATTAACAATTCACTCACCTGTACAACGTGTCTTCTCCTCGGCGTGTTTGATTTACTCTCGTTTTTAGCTATTTGGCAATTTCAGCCGCTATTGCCACAGAAGCTGATTTTATGTTCATACCCGAAGAGCCCGTACCAGTTAACTGGCAGGATGCTCTGTGCACAAAGCTAGCTCAGGTCAGCGAACTCTATAAAGGTTTTCCCTTTTCATTCCATTCTTTAATACTGTGCGATGGTGTTTTTTGCGTTTACTACTAAATTATTCAAATTGTAAATATAGATATTTAAAAAAAGAAAACTTTAATTTCAAACTCTTTTTAACATTTCTAAAAGATGTGCAAAGAGCAGCAGCTTTTTGTCCAAAACTGGTTCTAGAAAATACTAACTGATTGGCTATTGAATTGGTTTTTATTGGGTTAAGTGTGCAGCCACACACACACACTCACACACACACACACAACTACTTTTTGCTGGGCAATTTAATTGGCTTTTATTACGTCTTCGTTTTTAGTTTATTTTGTTGTACCTTAGCTTAATTAGTAAATATCTATATAATTTGCTTATTTGTTATTCTTCTTATATTCAGTTGCTGTTTTCTTCTCACACTCATCGTTTAAGCTATACAAAGAAAAACACACACACACACACACATCCATACATACTCTCTGTCTTTCTCACCTGTATTTATTCATAGTTACATCTGGTTGATAACCTCATATTTGTCGTCTTTTTTACCTATTTACACATAAGACATATTTACATATATATATATTTTATATATATATATATATATATATATATACATATATATCATCATCACTCAGTAAATATCTTCTATAATTAATTTTTGTAGCACTTTGTATATTTTGAAGTTATTTATTGCTTCTATGTATCCACACAAGTTACTAACCAAATCGTTGTTTGAGACTCGCGTAGAGAGGTGGTCCGTCTAACGGTTATCGCTTTCATTGTCAAACAGGAGCGTTCCGCTGGTCAGCGCCTGAACATTGTGATTGTGGCCGAGGGCGCATGCGATCGCGAGGGCAATCCCATTTCCGCTGAAGATGTGCGCAAGGTGATCGATGCGCGTCTCAAGCACGATGCTCGCATCACTGTGCTGGGCCACGTGCAGCGTGGCGGTAACCCCAGCGCCTTCGATCGTGTCCTGGTAAGAGAAGATAAATCATATTGCTACATATAACCGATATATATCGATTATCGATTATCGATCATTTCTCATGATTTAACAGGCCTGCCGAATGGGTGCCGAGGCCACTTTGGCTTTAATGGAGGCCACGCCGGACTCAGTGCCAGTGGTCATCTCGTTGGATGGCAACCAAACGGTTCGCGTGCCACTTATGGAGTGCGTGGAGCGCACCCAAGCCGTGGCCAAGGCCATGAAGGAGCATCGCTGGGCCGATGCTGTCAAGCTGCGCGGTCGTTCCTTTGAACGCAATCTGGAGACCTACAAGATGTTGACTCGCTTGAAGCCACCAAAGGAGAACTTCGATGAGCAGGGCAAGGGCATCGAGGGCTATAGGCTGGCCGTGATGCACATTGGAGCGCCGGCTTGCGGCATGAATGCGGCTGTGCGCAGCTTTGTGCGTAACGCCATTTATCGCGGCGATGTTGTCTACGGCATCAACGACGGCGTTGAGGGTCTCATTGCTGGCAATGTGCGCGAGCTGGGCTGGTGAGTGTGATACGATATGGTTATGATCATTTGGAGCTGCACATCTAACACACTCGACTTTGCCACAGGTCTGATGTATCTGGCTGGGTGGGTCAAGGTGGTGCTTATCTAGGCACCAAGCGCACTCTGCCCGAGGGCAAGTTCAAGGAGATCGCTGCTCGTCTTAAGGAGTTCAAGATTCAGGGTCTGCTGATCATTGGCGGATTTGAGAGTTATCACGCCGCTGGGCAAATCTCCGATCAGCGTGAAAATTATCCAGAGTTTTGCATACCCATTGTGGTTGTGCCTGCGACCATTTCGAACAATGTGCCCGGCACTGAATTCTCGCTCGGCTGCGACACCGGCTTGAACGAGATCACCGAAATATGCGACCGCATTCGTCAATCGGCCCAGGGCACCAAGCGTCGAGTGTTTGTCATCGAGACAATGGGTGGCTATAGCGGCTATTTGGCCACGTTGGCTGGCCTGGCCGGTGGCGCCGATGCCGCATATATATTTGAGGAGAAGTTCTCCATCAAGGACCTGCAGCAGGACGTCTATCACATGGCATCCAAAATGGCAGAGGGTGTCTCTCGCGGCCTGATCTTGCGCAACGAGAAGGCCAGTGAGAACTATACCACTGACTTCATCTATCGACTGTACTCGGAGGAGGGCAAGGGTCTGTTCACTTGCCGCATGAACATTTTGGGTCACATGCAACAGGGCGGCTCACCCAGTCCATTCGATCGCAACATGGGCACCAAAATGGCCGCCAAGTGCGTCGACTGGCTGGCAAAGCAAATCAAGGAAAACATGGATAGCAACGGTGTCGTTAACTGCAAATCGACCGACACAGCAACCCTGCTGGGCATTGTATCCCGACAGTATCGATTCACGCCCTTGGTCGATCTCATTGGCGACACCAACTTTGAGTGAGTGCCACGAAAATAATGCCACTATAAATTCGATTCGATCTGATTTAAATATCTTCCCATTTCTCACAGTCAACGCATCCCGAAGAAGCAGTGGTGGCTACGCCTGCGTCCACTGTTGAGAATCCTGGCTAAGCACGACTCTGCTTACGAAGAGGAGGGCATGTACATTACCGTCGACGAGGAATGCGCCACAGATGCTGTTGCTTAGATAACAAAGAACGATACAACAAAAACTTATCATGCCCAGTGCACATAGGAAACATCATTGCTTATTTAAACTTCTACTCTGACAGTTGCAACAAACGTAAACGTTGCGAAGTTTGTTATTTCGATTTCTTTCACTTATATATAGACGTTTTCGACATATTTATACTATAAACATGTCTCTCAGCTCAGGTCAAAGTTTAGCTGCTAATATTTACTGGTATTTAGCCAACCTTACCCCAGAGTTAAAGTGTGCACTTCAAAAAATCCATGTCAACTAAGTGTATTTCTAATGTATACAATGCACATTTATACATATATTTCAGGATATATATTTAAATATATAAATGTATAAACTATACCGCCACAATGATTATTTATAATTTTGTCATAACTACTTTAAACAATTTTCCTTATTCACTCGTTCACTTATTGATTATTTATTATAGTTTATACTTCGATTTTGTTCACGCTTTGAATATATTTATAGCACATAAATACATAAAATTACAAAAACTAAAAGAGCCCTTAGATGTTTTACCTGGCAATATTGCACACACAAAATTAATTGTATTGAAACACCCTGTTAGTATGCTGTCGTCATTGTTGCAAAAAATATATATATATACTTATATATTTATATTCAAATGTTACAAATACATAACTATATATACAAGCTCCATAGGGCATAAACGAGTTTTGCTAAAAGAATATAGAAAACAATTGTTAAATGATTACAAAGTCTAAAGAAAATAGCGCAAAATGCGTCGATATCCAACTGAAATAAAAATCAAACTCATTTTTTCATTTTTATGATTTATAGTTGCTATGCGTTCTAATTTTGAACGCCAACGATCTGTCGGAATGAAGTGTGGCAGCACTGCTAAATTTAGATTACGACGATATGGTAGCATTGCTGTTAATAAAAAAAGTATAAGAGAATACAGTTTCATGAATATACACAGAGTTTGCACAGGGCGGTTCTATCTTCACAAGCCACCTCCAGCTCGCTCGACGTGACTATCACTTTTCAGGCGCCGTTTGCGGTTTATTGTCGAGACTGTTTGGTCCAAATGCATTTTGGCATAACGTAAATATGCCGTGTCACCGTGCACGATGGCTGACATAAGCATGAGAAATTCGTAGAGATTCACTTTACCCTGAGCGTGACAGTCAATGTCCCGCAGCACGTCGTGCATTAGGTCAACCGGTACCTCCTTGACGCCGAACGACTTCATAGCTGCGCAGCATTTGTTAATCGACACAAAACCGGTGTTGGTTTCATCCAGGTTTCTAAAATACTCGGCATACTTTTGCACCTGACACACTGACAACTTAATCGGTATGCTCATATGAAGTGGGTCAAATTCGGGCGAGAGACCCATCTGAGTGTTTAAAAACTGCCGCGCTTCTTTGATTTCCCTCAATTTCCGCGATCTACTCCACTTCAGTTCGCGCGCCATTTCGGCGGCCACGCGGGGCAATATATCCTCGGCCGCCTGGACATTGAGAAAGGCAACACGTAGTCGACGTGCCACCATGTCTACCAGCGTGCAGGCATAGTCCTTAACACCCTGCCGTACCTCAGCCTCAATGTAGGGAAAGTCGGAGTGCAGACGTTTACCTATGATGGGCCACAGGCCGCCACTGGAGTTGGCACCAACGGCCACCTTGAACGCATTCGATCCGTACGTATCAGACAAATGTTTCGCCACATCACGCTCCAAGCCGAAGTCCTGCACTAGACGTATAAACATGTTAGGTGTCCAACCAATGGCGCCGTCCAGCTTGCAAGAGGTCGCTGTAATCGAATGGCCTCGTAACGGCTGTAGGCCGCCATTCTTAATGGCGGCGTCTATTGCCTTCTCGGCAATCAGCCGAAAAGAAGTCCATGTGCCGCCCACTATAGACACCATGTTACCTGGCCCCAGAGAAATGACATGGTTCCTCAGGGTCGAATGAGCCAACTCAGTTGACCGAGTGGGCAGCGGCTTATAGCCACCCCAAGCTGCCAGCACGTCGCACCGGCGCACATCAAAATTCGGATTAATATAGCTTCTGATACTATTTAAAAGATACTGAACTTCCCGTTCTGTTGGATGTGGTCCCTCGACCACCTCATGTGCTTCGTCCGAGGTGCCCATTATCGTATGCCCCAGCCAGGGTAAAAAGAATATTGTCGAACCGTTATCTGTATAAGGATCGAAAAGACCCACCTCTTCGGGGCAGTAGAAGGGCGGAAGCACAATGTGCGAGGCCCACGTGGGAGTGCACTGCTGCGACGCATTGGCATCTTCGAGCCGAATTATCGAATCACTCAAAGGGCCAGTTGCATTGATTACTATTTTGGCGCGTATCTTGTAAACTATGCCAGTCAATTGGTCGACAGCTTTAGCTCCAGTTACATTTTTATTTTTGTCACGTAACAGATCGACCACCTTCATGTGATTGCAGACGTCGGCGCCATAGCGGGCGGCAGTCAAAATAATTGCCAGGCACATCCGGGCATCATCATGCTGACCTTCGTAGAAGACGAAGGCGCCAAACATATCGCGGCGCATCATCGGAAACATTTCAAGCGCCTCGCGACTATTGATGAATGAGAAACCCTTAGTGGTCCCTGGTGCCATTAGATGATAAAGATGCAGTTTCATCCAATAGATGGGCACCTGCCACCAATTGTGGACTGGCAGCATTATTGGCACCGACTGATTTAAGTGCGGCGCTAGATTGGCAATGTTTCGGCGCTCGTGCAGCGATGAAAGCACACGCCGAAAGGCGGGCATGTCAAAATTTGCAATTGCGTAGTCAAGATCCCGTAGGCCGCCATGCAACAATTTACTAGACTTCGATGAGGTTCCACTACCAAAATCGTCGGCCTCGACTAGGGCTGTTTTTAACCCACGTGTAGCTGCATCCAGAGCGCAACCAGCGCCCACTGCACCACCGCCAATGATCAGGATATCGTACTCGGTGCGACGCAATGATTCTAGATTCATATGGCGTGTGGGCAACTCACGTTTCATTTGGGGCGCTTTGCTTCGCTCCTGGGACATTCCGGCTGAGGAAAATGCAAGCATTGAGCTGCCGGCCAGGACAGCCACGTGAATAAATTTTGACATAGTAACATTAGTTGCTTTACAAAAAAATTTAGAAAATTAATTTTGCTCTGACAAAATAACAAACAAAGCAATTTTGAATACATTCATATTTAATAGTCTATTTAAATATATGTGTATATTTTTGTTGCATGTTGGAACGTTAAACAATTATCTAGTTCATAAGAAAACTCAAACCCACTTACTATAGAAATTAGTACAAAAACAAGATGCCAAAACATTCACATTTTTATCTTTAAAACTTAGCACAAATTCTCTCTACAAATTCCGCCAGGTACAACGGCAGACGCAGCCAAACGTCTCCAGCAAGCGTATGGAACACTACTAGAATTAGTATTAAAGGCAGGGTATGTAAGAGTTGATACCCCTTCACGTGTATCTCTCTCACTTTCTAGCTTGGTCAGATGGCGAAGGCATTTAGCGGTCCAGCGTTGAGGCAAACGGAACATATTTGTTAACTTTATTGCTGCTTAGCATTGCCAAAGAAGAATTTGTAAAAGAGCGTAGCAAACAGACAGAGAACCAGGGGCACTATCCACGACTTCATTGAACTCTCCTCGTTCTGTGTGTCTGAGCTCCAGGTGGGTTCAGATTTCTGTGCAACTTTCGTGCGCTCGTGGGCAACCAATTCACCGATTTTGTACTTTTTCATCATGTCGCGCGCGTCATTGCTGTGGCCAACATCCTCGAAGTTTTCGGTAGCATCTTTGCCGGCCTGCTCGATCAGTACCTCTTCGCCGCCGGGATGCTGCAAGAAAACAAACGAATATTAAATACGCTATTTTCATATGCAAATCAATGCAAATGGCTGCTGTCGTCCCTTGTTGTGCTGACCGTGAAACCCTGATCAAATGTTTAAAACATAAACCGCCGGACAAGACGTTTCTATTTCCAGCAGTGTGCGTAAACATCGAAAAGTTCTTAATGCAAGCCAAAGTGCTACTTTCATCACACTAACTTTAATTGCTCCGCATACATAAACTGCAGCGTAATCATTATAATACAAAAATTATTCAAGTGGTTGGTTGGCCTTCTTATCACCATTGGAACTTAAAAGCAAACAACGGTCATAGTGAGTAGCATCTGCTCATGTGTATAAGGATTTGAGGCGGGTCCAAATAGATTTTTGCTAACAATTTTATACATTTCAGATGGAATTCATATCAATAAATTCATATTTATTATTTAGCCAATTAAATGAATGTAGTTTCAAACTAATTTGGCATTTTTCACTTCTCTCATATTTGAAATTCATTTTATTTATTTAAAGCTGTTCTCGACATTTCAATATATATTTATACATACATATATATGACTTTCGCCTAACATTGATTTTCAAATTTCGCCCCACTTACAGCTATATACAGAATAGTGGGTCTGTTTCACAAATGGAATGAAATGTAAATGTTCGTATGAGCGGATTTTGCTTAACTTTTGCCCTATATCCATTGATAATGAAAACATTTTAAGCTGCGCGCTGGCACAAAAATATCAAAAAAATATGAATAAAAACATGAAAGCTTCGAAAAAGCAACAAATACAACATATTCACAAGTTCAAAGTAACTGTGAAAACGAGTAGGTCATTCATTCATTCACGGATCGTAGGTCAAAGTACAGGGACAAATGACAGCTCGTGTTTTGCAGGTAATTTTCATATAGTTACACGCAATATGTGGAAATATGTACACACTAACAAACACTGTTAAGACGAGTTATAAAACCTAAGTAATGATGATAAGACAGTTTCTCCCCCGTCCTCAAGCAACTATTCAGTCAAGGGGAAATTAAATGCCATCGCCCGCGCCCTGATTCCGACGTGTACATAATTGTAGATTTGTCTTTGTTGCTGCTGTTGTTGTTTGTTAATTGCTATCAATGCTTACCTCGTTCAGGAATGCTGTGACATCGTAAATATTATTGTGAATTAGTAGCCATGTATCCTTGTTGGTGTTATGTTTGGCAACTTCAGCACGCGTATAAGTTTTCTCTGCTTCGCCTGACATGTTGATGACTTGTTGAATTGCGTTTCTATTACTAATAGAGTATGGAATAGGTTCGATCGAACGACTCGCTGAAACTGAATGAACGAACCAGTTCAAAGATTGTTGTTCATTTAGTTCGTTATTAACTATGTCATGAAAATCAAAAACTTAACATGCGCTTAAGCTGTTAATAACAGTGAGCAATATATTTTTAGTGTGGTATCTAGTTATACATTTGAGATGGCTCTTGCCAATTATTCAAAATATATAATAACCAGTTGTGCCATAGTAGCTTACTATTATTTAAGAATATACATTTAAAAAAATTGAAATTTTAACAGCTGTTAATGCAACTGACTGCTAACTCAACACCTATTCACAATAGTAACATAGCCATTACAGACCCATTGTAATCACTCTTATATTCGAATAATCTATTGTTTACTTTTGATTACATTAAAAAAATTGCACTTTATATATTATATTAAACATAGTTTCTATAACTTTATTAAATGAATGTAGAATATAAAAAGCTTGTAATATTTTGCCTTATTATTACGAGAGAGCTGGTGTTGTTGTTAATAATTAGCAAGACAAGGCGGGATTTTTAAATTGAGCTTTCGTATAAGAAGTCATTTTATACGACAATACGTAAATGATTAGTCAACATAAGAAATTAAGCTTGAAGTTACCTGGTAATGCTATATGTAGAGGTATATAGATATAGGTATTCATTTATTAGTCGGCTATATAGGCTTAACAATAGGCTGATCTCCACCCAGTCGCTGCACACCAAAAAAACGTGACTTATTTATCATCTGTTTTTCATAGATTTTGACCAATAATGAACAAATACTCAAATATTTATAGACCAGTATGACCCATCGCGATTACCGACATTAAAAATTTGCCGTCAACTTCTTATCACTTCCAGACTTAAGACTCTTTCATATTTAAAGTGCTGATATCATGAATACACAGCGCTAATTCAATTTATCAGCATAAGAGAGTATAGTACGCATGGACGTGCAAACGGGCAAGGAATGAAGCGCGTGGCGCTATCCATAACAATAAATTTACTAATAAGATTATAATGATAATGATTATTTTTCACGTTTCGTTTCTTTTTTACTATTTATTATCAATTATTTATATTAAATATTTTTATTAAATTCGTTATTCAAATTTCAGTTCTCTTAACAAGAATGAAATATCGAGAGCTAATACGAAAACTTGGACACATAAAAGGCAAAGCTAATATACAATTATTATAACGCATGCGAGTGTTAACACGTGTCTAGATTAATCAGCATATCTACTTGAATATGTATAATTCGGAATATATTGATAGCATGGTAAGTGCATAAGTAGAATTTTCATTTGTTGATATTTTTACCCATGTATTTTTTAAGTACATCGTAAACCGGCGCTATCTAATGGGAAATACACCTTGCCCGTCTTGAAAAATTTGCAAATGATAAGGTAATTCAATATATAATCGATTGTGTTAGCAATTAATAAGGCAGACAGAGAAAGAGATAGAGAGCCAGAGGGAGAGAGAGAGAGAGAGCGTATGGTATGTAGAGAGAGATATAGAGAGGGAAATTTCATTCTCTTGTTTGGTAATTGAAAAACGAATGATGACATTGCTAATAAAATGATTAAATTGTGCCAATTGCCGTAGGCTTCAACGAGTTTGAAAAGGTATTCAAGTAAGTCCAAATATTATGAATTGCGAAAACAAAATCGATTAATCAAAAATGATGATTTCCAGCAGATTGAAGTGCACGTGCCACATGGCTTATGAAATCTGCTCTTCAGTTGGTCTCGTCTGGCTGATGGCGTTACTCTTTTTCTTTCGCATACTCTTTCCTTATTAGTAGTGCAATTAACTGATAAGCTTTATCAAATATGAGCCGATATCGACTAACATTATTTTGATGGCCAGCGATTCACATATAAGTCCATATGTTTTGGCTAATTTCAGAAGTCTCTTTCTAACAGTGGTTGCATTTAGTTCGTGTGTTCAAAACAAAAGAAAATTGACCAATCCAAAAGAAAGTGTTGAAGAACCTATCAAAATGACCGAGTCTAACGGCAGTGCCATCAAGGACGCCGATGACAATCGATTGTCCCACTACAAATCGAATATTGTTTTGAGTGAGTCCTTTGCGGACGCTGACAAAGATCGCAACAAATTGTGAGTTGAATGAAATGTACTTTGAATAAGGACAATGAAAGCTTATCGATACTTGTGTGAAAAACTTTTGTTATTTCGTACTCAGTTTATAAATATTAAATACGCTTTAAGGCTTTTAGGCCAAAAGCCTGCCACAATCTCATTCAAATTGCGGTTTGCATATGCAGAAATTAAAATAAAATATAAAAACATAGATAAAGTTTTTAGATACTTGTGACTCAAAATATATATATTGTATTTTTATATACAAAAATATATACTTTTAGAAGGCTATACAAATGGAAAGACAAGTTGCGACCCGTCAAATCATTGTGATTCAGTTCTTGCACTTAAATAAACTTTATTTTAATTAAATAAATTAATAGAAGCTAGAAAAATAAAAATTCGTGGGTTGTGTAAAATATACATGCTTTAATAACTACATATAATAAAAAAAATATAAATTTCATGAAGCAATAAAAAAAAAAAAAATATATATATATACTATTTATTTTATATATTAATATATATATATATATATATATATATATATATATATATATATATATATATATATATATATATATATATATATATATATATATATTTCTTTTATATAAAATAATTGTTGATTAAATATATATATAATAATAAATATATACATAATATAATCTAAAAATAAAAAAATTCTTTTGTGTAAAATGAAAATTGATCTATTTTTAGTTTTAATTCTTGTTTTTTTGTTAAAAGTAAAAAAAAAATTTTTATTTTTCTTAGTATTATTATTGTCAAATCGAAAATATATTTATATATTTTATTTAAATATTTTTCTTTTTCTATTTTTTATTTTATTTTATAAAAAATTAAAAATAGTTTTTTTTAATATATATATTTATTCTAGTATTTTATTGTCAAATAGATTTTCTTATTTTCCTTATATTTCATAAACTTTTCCTTTCTTGCTATTTTGTATTATAAAAATCTAAAGTTCTTAAGCTCTTAACAACAATACCTCTATCAACAATGGCTGTCTACATGCCATATTGATTTTATTTTCATTTAGTATTTATTTATATATATATATTTATACAAAACGATGTATATATAAGGAATTTATGTATGTACATAAATCAATATAGTATTTATAATATATATTTTCCATAATATACGTCGTTTATCCACCTTCTGATAGGTCTATCAAAAACTGCGGTAACCATGATCGGGCAGTTTTTGATATTCCGCATGACTTTTGCGACGAGGCGTGCACAATATTTGGCTTTTGAGTGTCATAAATTTTAGTGCTCCGCTAGTAGTTAAAACAACAAAGAATATATATGTATATATGCAATATATATTCGGCTATTGTTGAAACTAAGTGCTGCCTGGGAATCTTGTGATACGTACGAACATACAGCCGAAATCGAATGACGAGTTCGACGATTTGAATGAATGATATAAACGTTTGACTTGGGCTGATAGCGCCAATCAATGTGGACGTAACGTGGTTGTGGCTTCGACTGCGGCAGCCTTGATTGGTGCTGGGGTCAGTGATAAGGAATGTGCGATTTGCTTAAGTTCGAAAATGGCATGCGAACGGCTGTTACGCGCCCAATTTATGACTTCAATAGTTTCTTTTGAGAGTGCTTATGAAATGGCATGTGCTTTGCGTATCATTGCAGCGAGCCAAATAAAACGAAAAAGCAATCGAAGCATGACGCTGAGGGCAAGGATGACAAACCGAAGGATGACGTCAAGCCGGTCGGCTTCTTCACAATGTTTCGCTATGCAACGCAAAAGGATCGCATGCTCTATGCTATCGGATTAGCCAGCGCTGTTGCAACCGGCCTGACAACGCCAGCGAACAGTTTGATCTTTGGAAATCTCGCCGACGTAAGTATATTATGACATTTCTATATCTACTCTTCCGATTGGCTAGCAGCAACTTGTATACTTAGTCAACACTCGATTGATAGATAGATAAGAAGACAAGCAACACAGTAGCAGCTGGGAATGCACTGAGCTGAACTGAACTTAAAGGGAAATGTTGATGATGAATGACTTGAAATTGGATTTCATTGAAACTGTATTGGAGATACGGATTCTGAGACAGAGGAACTAGGCTAGATCAGACATCTTAGCAGAACCGTTCATTTCCCATTTTCAATGGCTATGAAAGCAAGTCAAAGTGCTTTGAAGTGTTTACCTATTAAGAGTGTTTGTTGACTCAACTGCCTGGCACTCGCTATGTACTAACATGCTCTTGATTTACTTCGTACTCTTAGGACATGATTAAAAACAGTGTCGCATTGGATAGAACCGTGTATATGAAAGATGCCGCCTCGGACACGTTGCTGGATGCGGTGCAGTCCTTTTCGTTGAACAACACATATATTGGAATTATTATGCTGGTCTGCAGTTACTTGTCCATCACCTGCTTCAACTATGCCGCCCACTCTCAAATTATGGGCATTCGCTCCAAGTTCTTTCAATCGGTGCTGCATCAGGACATGAGCTGGTACGACATGAATCCCAGCGGCGAGGTGGCCAGCCGCATGAATGAGTAAGTTGACGAATTTGTGCCGGTAGCCACTGAGCGTCTAATTGCTTATATTGCACCACACAGAGATCTATCGAAGATGGAGGACGGCTTGGGCGAGAAGGTTGTGATTTTTGTGCATTTCATTGTTGCCTTCGTTGGATCCGTTGTGCTGGCATTCATCAAGGGCTGGCAGCTCTCGCTGGTGTGCCTGACCAGTTTGCCCGTCACCTTCATCGCCATGGGCTTTGTGGCTGTGGCCACATCCAAGCTGGCCAAGATGGAGGTCAACATATATGCCGGTGCCGCCGTTGTCGCCGAGGAAGCTTTGTCCGGCATCCGCACAGTCAAGGCCTTTGAGGGCGAGCACAAAGAGGTTTTCGCCTACAAGGCGAAGGTTGTGGCTGCCAAATTGCTGAACATCAAGCGTAATATGTTCTCCGGCATGGGTTTTGGCCTCCTGTGGTTCTTCATCTATGCCTCATACGCGCTGGCCTTCTGGTATGGTGTTGGCCTAGTCATCAAGGGGCGCCACGATGAATACTATGCCAACTACACGCCAGGCACCATGATCACCGTCTTCCTATCGATTATGATGGGCTCCATGAACATTGGCATGGCATCGCCTTATATTGAGGCGTTTGGCATAGCCAAGGGTGCCTGTGCCAAGGTCTTCCAGATCATTGAGCAGATCCCAACCATCAATCCAATCGAGCCACGCGGCAAGAACCTGAATGAGCCGCTGACGACCATCGAGTTCCGCGACGTAGAGTTCCAGTATCCCACCCGCAAGGAGATACCGATTTTGCAAAAGCTCAACCTGAAGATCCATCGCGGCCAGACGGTGGCCCTGGTCGGGCCGTCGGGCTGTGGCAAGTCTACTTGCATACAGCTGATACAGCGCTTCTATGATCCTCAAGCCGGAAATGTTTTCTTCAATGGCACAAACATCAAGGACATCAATATCAAGTATCTGCGCGAACGTATCGGAGTGGTTGGACAGGAGCCAGTGCTCTTTGGCCAGTCCATATACGAGAATATACGCTACGGCCGAGAGGATGCCACCAGGGCGGATATCGAGGCGGCTGCCGCAGCAGCAAATGCTGCCATATTCATTAAGAAGCTACCCAAGGGCTACGACACGCTGGTGGGCGAACGTGGAGCCCAGCTGTCTGGCGGTCAGAAACAGCGCATTGCCATTGCCCGCGCTCTGATTCGTGATCCGGAAATTCTGCTACTAGACGAGGCGACCTCGGCCCTCGACACGGCTAGCGAATCCAAGGTGCAGGCTGCCCTCGAGAAGGTCAGCCAAGGCCGCACCACCATCATTGTGGCGCATCGTCTGTCCACAGTGCGACGCGCCGACAAAATTGTGGTGATCAACAACGGCGAGGTCGTGGAGTCCGGCACCCATCAGGAACTGATGTCCATAAGGAATCACTACTTCAACTTAGTCACCACACAGATGGGCGAAGATGATGGCGGCGTGCTCAGTCCCAGTGGAAACATGCTTAAGAACTTCGATATCAAGGATGAGGATGAGCAGGAAATTAAGGTATTAGACGACGAGGACGTCGACGACCAAATAGGTAAATTAGATAAAAAGAAGAAGAGAAACAAGTCAGACCCTAAGGAACCCTCGCCCATGATGGGCGTCATGAGATTGAACCAGCCCGAATGGATCCAAATCGCTGTCGGCTGCATTTGCTCAGTTATAATGGGCTGTGCCATGCCCATTTTTGCGATACTCTTCGGCAGCATACTCGAGGTGCTGACATCCCCAGATGATGACTACGTTCGAGAGAACACAAACCAATACAGTCTATACTTTCTGATCTGTGGTATTGTCGTTGGCATCGCCACCTTCTTGCAAATCTATCTCTTCGGCATCGCCGGCGAACACCTGACGGAGCGTCTGCGCGGTCTTCTCTTCAGTGCGATGCTCAAACAGGAGGTGTCCTGGTTCGATGATCGTGCCAATGGCACTGGAAATCTCTGCGCCCGTCTCTCCGGCGATGCAGCCGCCGTACAGGGTGTAAGTACTATATACATATATACATAATACTTACATAATTATATATATATATATATATATTTGTATACTTAGGCAACTGGTCAACGTATTGGCAGCATTATCCAATCGGTTGCAACCTTGCTGCTAGGCATCGCCTTGGCCATGTACTACGAGTGGAGCTTGGGTCTGGTGGCCATGGCGTTTATACCCTTCATTCTGGTTTCCTTCTACATGCAACGCATAGTCATGGCGCAGGAGAACATGGGCAATGCCAAGATCATGGAGAACACAACTAAGCTAGCCGTCGAGGTGGTATCAAATATACGCACAGTCGTATCGCTGGCTCGCGAGGACATGTTCCATCGAACCTACATTGAAATTCTGACACCAGCCGTCGTGGTAAGCAACCTAATCAGTCCATACATCCCATCACGATTCACGCTCTTTCGTTTTCGTTTTATAGAAATCGAAGAGGAACACGCACTATCGAGGCCTAGTCTTTGGCCTGGCCAGATCAATGATGTTCTTCGCATATGCCGCATGCATGTACTATGGCGCCTGGTGCGTGGTCAATCGGAACCTACAGATGGGCAATGTATTCAAGTGAGCACCGCTAAATGCTAAGAAATCAATTAAGTAATTGGCTAACAAATATATTTTCCCTTGCAGAGTTTCCCAGGCCTTGATCATGGGCACCGCCTCCATTGCCAGCGCGCTGGCCTTTGCGCCCAACATGCAAAAGGGCATAACTGCGGCCCAGAGCATATTGAAATTCCTGGAACGTAAGCCACTGATTGCCGACAGTCCGGGCGTCTCTCTGCAGCCCTGGCATTCCAATGGCAATGTTATGTTCGACAAGGTGGAGTTCAGCTATCCGACGCGTCGGGAGGTCCAGGTGCTGCGCGAGCTAGTTATGGCGGTGCAATCTGGCCAGAAAGTTGCATTGGTCGGTCCTTCCGGCTGTGGCAAGTCCACGTGCATTCAGCTGCTGCAGCGCTTCTACGACGTGGACGCTGGCGCTGTGCTGATCGATGACAACGATATTCGCCAACTGGCCATGAGCAATCTGCGCATGCAGCTGGGCATAGTGTCCCAGGAGCCAATACTCTTCGATCGCTCCATACGTGAGAACATTGCGTATGGCGACAACTCGCGCATCGTCACCGATCAAGAGATCATTGCAGCGGCTAAGAAGTCCAACATACATCAGTTCATTGCCAATTTGCCATTGGTGAGTCCCAGTTGAGATCTCCTTAAGGGCAGATAATGAGATTTTACATATTTAACAGGGCTACGAAACGCGAATGGGCGAGAAGGGCACTCAGCTGTCTGGCGGACAGAAACAGCGCATTGCCATTGCTCGTGCTCTGATTAGGAACCCGAAGATTCTCCTATTGGACGAGGCGACATCCGCATTGGATGCAGAAAGCGAGAAGGTAAGATCCGAAAGGAAAACTCTCATCGTTGCCCAAAAAATTCATTTCTATTTCTCGTTTGTTTCACTTCTGTAGATCGTTCAAGAAGCATTGGACGCTGCTGCTGAGGGACGCACCACAATCAGCATAGCCCACAGATTGTCCACCATCGTCGACTCCGATGTGATCTACGTATTTGAGAATGGAGTAGTCTGCGAAAGCGGCACACACAAAGAGCTCCTGCAGAACCGTGGCCTCTACCACACCTTGTACAAACTGCAAACTGGCGCCATGTAAATATTGACAGCGCGATCAATATTTATCCATTAGAATAACAAATTTCGATCAATGAAAATCTAGTATTTAAGAGCGATTAGTATTGATTAGTAGCCTGTAAATACAAAAGTAAGACCGACACATTTAGTGTAAATAGTAGGATTTTAGCACCTAAGACATATTTATGAATTTACCGACATTGTTGAAAAATAAAACGAAAACAATATCAATTAAAACTTAAAGCAGTGAGTGATTCGTGGGAACGCACTCAACCTCCAGGTGCTAAAAAAATAACACTGCTTGCGGCAAAGTTTAAAGATTACGAGTCACGTGAAGCATGTGATCTCTTAACGTTACGCCAAAATATTCGTGATAGTGGAAGTTAAGGACATAGCTAATATTTTCCAGCGCTATCTGAATACTAATTGCGCCATTGAAAATTTAATTGTGAGATTAACTGAAGGCTTTTATAATAGCTAATAGCTTTGCAATGCACTTAAATTGTGCTTTAAATAAATTCACACAACTTATTGGGAGCTTCAAACCACATCAATCTTATACGTAAACATACTCACCAATATATATGCATATTATAAACCGATAAGTCAATAATAGATAAGCTAAAGTTGGTAGTTTACTACCAAATACAAAGCACTTCTCATGCATGAATAGACACAATTCATACCACTCTAGATATAATCTATTCACACAATTAATCTTATATATACATATATAAGATGATAACAGTGGTGTTCAGTTTGTAAATAATATATTTTTGTTCACGTATATTTAAAGTTTACAAATGTAAAGAGACTATGTAATTGCATTTTACCCAGTAAACTCTTTTTGTTTGGTTATCCACTGGAAACCAAAGAATAATTTTGCTTAAATTATAACTTTCGATCTTCCAATGAGTGTTATCTCATGTGGGCTCTGTAGAATTTGGGCTTGTGCTGCTGTGCTCGTTATTATACAACTACAACTAGTTTAATATAAACGTAAAGTAAAAGTAAGGAAAATCTTACAGTAAGCACAACAACTCTACAGCTCAGATTTACATTAGATTTTGATCCAGACATTTCGTGCATTATAAACAATAAAAACTTAATGCAACTGATTTTGACTGAGATATGATCGTATGTCGTTGGTTTTTGCATTTCGTAGGTTGTTTATGTCCGCGCATATTACTACACAATTTGGGTAAATGCTTTTTGCTTATGAATGATAAGGATCACTTTATGTGATTTAGAAGAATCAGGAATATGATGGGCTTTGTTTTGTTTAACATACAACTTAATCCAAATCCAAATGTGATTATTATGAAATAAGGGAACAACAACTACGACTATGGTTGCCTAATTTAATTCTTTTCCTCCTTCTTGGTCTCGCCGGAAGCTTCGCCCGAACTACTGGCGGTGGTGCCGCCGCCGGAGCTGCTCTCACGTTCAGCGGACATCTGTTAAGCAATTAATAGTTCAATTTAGAAAATATACTCATATTTCAATTATGAAGTGCTTACCTTTTTGTATGCCATCTCGAAAAGCTTCAACGAAGACTGTTGCAGCTGCGTGGTAGATTTTCTAACCTCCTCTGGATCAGCCGTCTCCTTGTTGGCCAGCAGGGTGCGCAGATCAGCAATTTCCTTTTTCAGTTTTTCGCACTAAAAATAAAGTAATTATGGTATTTGCAAACCAATATAGTAAAAGCGATTTACTAACCTCGTCAGCGGGCAGCTGGCTCTTAAATTCTTCCATTTTAGTCTCTGTGTCGTGCACAATACTCTCGCCTTGGTTAACGATTTCAATCAGTTCACGTTTCTTCTTATCAGCAGATGCGTATTCCTCCGCCTTCTTTATCATGTTCTCGATTTCGTCCTTGCTGAGACCTCCGCTGGACTGGATGACTATCTGTTGCTCCTTGCCGGTACCCTTGTCCTTAGCAGACACATGGACAATTCCGTTGGCGTCAATATCGAAGACCACTTCAATTTGAGGGACGCCACGGGGTGCTGGTGGAATGCCGACCAGTGTGAAGGATCCCAACAATTTGTTGTCGTTGGCCATCTCACGCTCGCCCTGGTGCACCTTAATCTCCACCTGCGTCTGACCATCGCTGGCCGTTGAGAACACCTGCGACTTCTTGGTGGGAATAGTTGTATTGCGTGAGATAAGGCGCGTGAATACACCTCCCAACGTCTCAATACCCAGCGACAGAGGGGTGACATCGAGCAAGAGCACATCAGTGACATCGCCAGCCAAAACACCACCCTGAACAGCGGCACCCACGGCAACAGCCTCATCAGGATTAACCGAACGCGAGGGCTGGCGTCCAAACAGTTCCTGTACTGTAGACTGTACCTTGGGCATACGCGTCATACCGCCAACGAGCAAAACTTCGCCAATTTCAGACTTAGATACCTCTGCATCGGACAACGCCTTTTGGCAGGGCTGAATGGTGCGCTTGATAAGATCTCCGACCAGACTTTCCAGCTTGGAACGAGTCATTTTCAGATTCATGTGCTGTGGTCCAGCGGCATCCATGGTCAGATATGGCAAATTGATGTCTGTTTGCTGCGAGGACGACAGTTCGCACTTTGCTTTCTCTGCAGCTTCCTTCAGACGCTGCATGGCAATATTGTCCTTGCGGATGTCAATACCGCTGTCCTTTTTGAACTCGGCCACCAAGAAATTCACAATGGCATTGTCGAAATCTTCTCCGCCCAGCAGAGTGTCACCGTTGGTGGATTTAACTTCAAAGACGCCCTTCTGGATTTCCAAAATGGAAATATCAAAAGTTCCGCCGCCCAAATCGTATACAGCAATACTAAAAGATAATAATATACATTAGTATTCATTTAGCTATTAAGGAAACCAATGAATTCACTTACATTTTATCCTCGGTTTTATCCATGCCGTAAGCCAGCGCTGCAGCTGTAGGTTCATTAATAACACGCAGCACATTCAGACCAGCAATTTGGCCAGCATCCTTTGTAGCCTGACGCTGTGAGTCGTTGAAGTAAGCGGGCACAGTGACAACGGCGTTCTTAACTGGAGTGTTGAGATACGCTTCGGCTGTCTCCTTCATCTTGATAAGGATAAAGGCACCAATTTGCGAGGGAGAGTACACTTTGCCATCAGTCGCCGATACCCAGGCATCACCATTGGAAGCCTTAACGACTTTGTACGAAAGATTCGTAATATCCTTCTTCACCTCAGGATCGTCAAAGCGGCGTCCAATCAGACGCTTTGTGGCATAAAAAGTGTTTGCTGAATTTGTGACCGCCTGACGCTTGGCTGGCATTCCAACCAAACGCTCACCATCCTTGGTGAATGCAACATGTGAGGGTGTTGTGCGTGCGCCCTCTGCATTCTCAATCACCTTCGCTTGCTTGCCCTCCATCACGGCCAGGCAAGAGTTGGTGGTGCCCAAATCGATACCAATAACAGCACCTTTAACTTCTCCAGATCTGAGAGTAGAAAAATAATACAATATAGCACGTGTTAGTAGATATTTGCAAATCTGATAAGATTGCTAGCGCGGAAGTAGAGACTAAAACCTTGCAATTATGCTGAGTCAATAATTCAAGACGAGCAACTCCATTCAGCATCAAGTGCGAACTGATGTAATTATTCATCTAAATGATGAAATTTTTGTATTTGTATATCACGAATTTTTTATACATCATATTATATAATCACTAATTATGTTTAAAAGTATTTCATTGGAATAAAAATTTATCATGGAGCACGGAACTGAACTACCAATTACAATTGAACCACTATGCTCAACACTGCCAATAACTGCATGTTTATATATGTATGGTCGTACACATGTTAACGTCTCATATGGATCTGCATCATATACTAAGAAAATATTTTAAGCAGATTAGCGCAATAGCATTCAGAAATAGATAATATATTTACAATATATTACTATTATGGAAAATATCTATTACATAAGTAGCGGCATATTGTTTAATATGGAGATCTCGCACTACAATGCGGCAAATGAAAATGTGTAATAAGGATTATGGTATCAAAGTTCACTTACTTGTAACGCATTTGACCCGACGATCCATTGAAGACACCCGGTAGATTCTGTAAATAGTAAAGAGTATGTGTTAAGCACGAATGAAACGTAAAAACATTAGTGGATACATCAATTGCTAGAACATGCCGCGCGGCCTATTATGTAAAGCTGATATGTACTTACGCGGAATATGCTAGAAACTACCGAAATATTCGTTGGTGCTCCAAGGCTGACCTGGCGAGCAAGGCGCGGGAGAAGATTGGGTACGCGCAACATATTAGTATTTTACTTTATTAATTTCACACTTGCACTAATTATCAAATAAAACAGCTGCAAAATGCACCGCTATTGAGTCGAAAATTTCGTCAGAGCGAACCACGAGCACGTTTCCCTTACGAGGGCTGGATAAAGACGGCAGTCAAAGATGTGAGCAGCGCACAATTAATAATCGGCTATGGTGGAACTGAAACAATATACGCAGCGTTGCATTAGGTGTAAGCCACGGTGCTGCCAACGCTTTTGAGTAGCAAGTGTACGTGTGTTTTCTTCAAATTATTTACAAAGCTTTTCAGAATTGATTTGAAATTTGTGTATTTAATAATTCGGCAATACAAACTGTAATAGCTGATTTGTGAATAGATGTATGTATGACATTAGTTGCTTGGTTTCTCCAAAAGATCTGTTCGAGGCACCCTGTGTGAATGAGGGTTTCCCAGCGTTTCGTGTTCCATCACACGTGTTGTTATTATTGCGTAAAGTAGTATAAAAAATCGTTTCAAAATTTTCATCAAAATTGAATAATAAATCGTCGGTTCGACCGATGCTGCATATGCCGTTATTGTACAACCGGTACATTAGACACTCTGAGCGTAATCTGTCGATTGTCTAACTTTAAAATTCGGCGTTATGGCATCGGACAACGAATCCGACGCCGAACTCGATGAAAACTACTACACATTTCTCAATTTGCCGCGAGATGTAAGTGCAACGTTGAACAGTATATATTGTAACTTTTAATGTATGAACTATGAACTACCAGGCCACCACCGAGCAAATTAACACGGCATACCGAAAGCAGAGTCGCATTTACCATCCGGACAAGCATACGGACCCGGATAGCAAGAAGGAGGCAGAGATTATGTTCAATAGAACAAAACGCGCCTACGAGGTTCTGTCCGATCCGCAGCAGCGTGCTATTTACGATTCAGTAGGGGAAAAGGGTCTCAAAACAGAAGGCTGGGAAATTGTACACCGCACAAAGACACCGGCAGAGATACGTGAGGAGTATGAACGCTTGGCCCAGGCTGCGGCCGAGCGTCGCCTGCAGCAGCGCACCAATCCTCGTGGCAACATCACCATCAATGTGAATGCTACCGAAATATTTACTCCCTACGATGATTCTGAGATGCCGCGAGTGGAGATTGGTTCAATGAGCATTGCCCAATCGATTGAGGCGCCTATAACTCGTAAGGATATGATCATCATGAGTGGCAATCTGTACTCATCCAATGGCACGGGCAATGGCGGCTTTATGGTTGCGGGGCGCCGACTACTTAACAAAGGTTGGATGGAGATTTGCCTTGGTGCCGGCAATGGCTTTCTCTTGGGTCTTAAGGGTAAGCGACTGGGATTATTAATCGGCAGTTTATTAAATTGTGAAGATCTGTATATGCAACGGCGACAGGTGGACGCACGCTTACATCGAAGCTAACGCTGAATGGCGGCACCAATATGAATTTCCAGGAAAATGGTGTTATACCCGTTGTGTTTTCCACGCTGGCTGTTCAGCTAGACAAGCATACCGTTGGCAGTCTAACTCTCAATGCCGGGCCGCAATCATCCATGTCCACGCAGATTGATCACTCCAATGATCAGCACGCCATCAGCACTTCCTTTGTGATAGGGACTCCTCACATGTACTTTGGCGTCTCCTATACGCGGAAGATGCTAGAGAACGAGATGAAGCTGAAGTTGGCGACCAAGTGAGTGTGCATAATATTTAAACAATGATCTGGTCTGATTTATCGACATTTTCAGAGTGGGTACATTTGGCTTCTTGGGGGAATATGGAGTAGAAAAAAAAGTTTCGAAATATAGTTCGGTGATAGCCACCGTTTCCATAGGAGTGCCTTCCGGAGTCATACTCAAATTGAAGTGAGTGACCCGTCTGTGCAGAGTATTGAACAAGATATAAAAAAAATCATTATTGATTCCAGAATAATTCGTTCAAATCAATCGTATGTGTTTCCAATACATCTGAGTGACGAAATTGTGCCCGCAGCTGTTTTCTATGCAACAGTGACTCCGATAATCGCGTGGTTTTTCGTAAAAAAAACCATTATGGACCCCATGGAGGCTGATCGCAAGAGCATCGAGGTGGAGCGTTCAAAACGGCAAAATGAGCAGCGTTTAGCTGCTAAGAAATCGGAGGCAATGGCAGCAATACACTTGATGCAGAGCACATACAATCGCATCATAAATGAGGAACAGGCGCGTCGTGGACTGATTATTAAGAGAGCGATTTATGGTTGCATCAATGAAGGCACCTCCCAGTTCAAACCCGAGACATCGCATGATGTGACGGTGCCCATTCAGTGTTTAGTCAGAGATGGTACATTACAGTTGTATGAATCGTCGAAGGTATGTTGAACCTTTCAATTTAATTGCAAGATGGTTTATTCATTTACGTTTATTATTTTCTTGCAGAGCGACTTACCTGGCTTTTTTGATCCGAGCTTGGGCGACGATAAGATATTGCGCATAGAGTATACATTTGATGATGTATTAAAAACTGTCAATATAAAGGACAATGAGCCAGTACGACTGCCAGGATAAAACGCATTGAAATTTGTAAAAATCTTCAGTTTTTTGTTTAAACATTGTTTTTATAATTAATAGTAGCTGTAAAAAGAAACACAAATATATAATAGTCCATGAGCTGGCTAATTTTTCTAAATTGGCAACAGTTCCAGCTTGCATATTTAAATTGCTAAATTTCCGATATCGTATTTAATGTTTTCCAGCCATTTATGATTTTTGAAAATAAAATTTTGGCGACCGTGGCCCCAAAGTCGCATTACTATTTTAAATTTTGCCGCCAATGGGCCAAAACACACGAATCGCCCTGTTGTCTTTTTCGCATTTTATAATCAGCTGTTTTAAGAAAGGTCCATATGGAATCGAACAAGAATATATTTGTAGTTTTAAGCTGAAAATGATTCAGTAGCATAATAATGCTATTAAAAATAGCAATCAACTCCAATAAGGAATGATGCAATCAATGGACCATGACCATATTTACAAAAGCGAATCTCTTCGTGTGTGGCACCATATGTCTACTGCTGGTGCTCAACTTCTTGTGGACCTCAGAGTCGGACGGAGCCAGCAGCTCATCACTGAGCAAGCTGAGGTAAGTGTGAGACCTGCACTCGCTTATCACTTTCTGAATATATACAATTATGCTCTACTTCTAGCATACGACGTGTGCACAAGTATGCCCACATCCACAATCGAAACGACAGCGTAAATGGCATTGGCAGCGATAAAGAGGTCAACACACACATTTCGGGGCAAAAGTTGCCTGCCGCTCCATTGGCACTGTCTAAAGAACGCGACCAGCACATCGGTCGCAACTCAACCTCAACGACTGTGATTGCGATTGCAAACTTTACTTCCATTCCACAAGACTTATCGCACGCACATCCGCAAGATTATGCAAATAGCACACTTAAGCCGCAATTGCATCCCACACAAAACTGCACTGATCCCGATCCCAGAGATGGTAAGTAGAAGAAGGTATATATATGTGGAGCACATGTAAATGATTATATTCTTTAGGTGGCCCCATCACGCCCAACACAACACTGGAATCTCTTGAAATTGTCGAGGCAGAGCTGGCACCTTTGCTGCGCCCTGGTGGAGCTTATGAGCCTGCAGATTGCATTGCTCAATATCATGTTGCCATTGTCGTGCCCTTCCGCGACCGATACGCACACCTCTCGGTCTTCCTACGCAATATACATCCGTTCCTAATGAAACAGCGCATTGCCTATCGAATATTTATAATAGAGCAAACCAATGGGAAGCCTTTTAATCGTGCTGCCATGATGAACATTGGTTACTTGGAGGCCTTAAAGCTTTATCAGTGGGACTGTTTTATATTCCACGATGTCGATCTTTTACCTTTGGATGAGCGCAATCTGTACAATTGTCCACGCCAGCCGCGGCACATGTCCGTTGCAATTGACACGCTGAACTTCAAGTAGGTTGCAGTCATCATTTACTTATATTTAATTGATTGACTGATTGACTAATTACTGATTAATTTGTTGCACTTGTGCAGGTTGCCTTATCGTTCAATATTTGGTGGAGTTTCTGCCATGACACGTCAGCAATTCCAGACTGTTAATGGCTTTTCGAATTCGTTCTTTGGCTGGGGTGGCGAGGACGACGATATGTCTAACAGGTATTACCTTTATTATTCTATATCAAAATAACATATATTAACGTAAATTTCGTTTCAGATTGAAACATGCTAACTTATTCATATCACGTTATCCGATAAATATTGCTCGCTATAAAATGTTGAAACATCAGAAGGAAAAAGCCAATCCAAAACGGTCTGCGCTCTGCTTCCAATCAATTTTAACCTATATTAAATTTAATTTTTTATTTGCAGTTACGAAAATCTACAGAATGGCATCAGCAAAATTGAAATGGATGGCATAAATTCTATCAAATATGAAATCTATAGCATCAAGGATTTGGCAACCTATACTTGGTACTTAGCTGAGCTAAAGAATTCCGAGCGAAAGAGTTAGCCAAATACAATTGCAGTCTGTTTACGAATAACTCAAAAACCAAACAAAACTAAGACAAACCATTTGGAAAACGCGAATCTCAATTTCGTACAATATTTACTTATGTATGTACAAATGACAAAATTACTTTTTCGAAGTAGCCTAAATTATCTCAAATAATAGACACACAAATATTGTGTATGTAGCAGTATGTCCAGTCAATATAGAAATACCATATGTACTTCAGTAGTGCAGCTAGCCCCATTTAATATTCTACATATTCTAATGGATATGTGGACTTTGTTGATTTTTGTTTCTTTCTCATAATTTTTCCTCAAAATCTCTCTTCAAAGAAAAGCAAAAAAAAAAAAAAAAGACAAAAATTCTACACCAATTCCTACAAGGTGAAATGTAGATATTACTTTTGTGATATACAAATTGTTATTTGATCAGAAAACGATAATTAAAAGAGAACAAAAATTCTTGTAACTTCGGTACTCCGAATCGTACACATACCCTTGCAGATGGCCCGTAGAGTAACAGTCCGATATACTATATAATGAAGTATTCAATATCATGAAAGGCAACTTTCTTGACTGATTAATCCAAGAGCAGCTATTTAGTAATCCGATCCAACTAGCAGAGGCCAAAAGCAGCAGCCGCCGTGTGCTGCTGTTAAGCTAAAAACGACTCTAAAATTATATCACACTCTGCAAGGGTGTTTATTATCTACCATACTTTAATATACAATACCAAATGTAAAACTTATTAAAATACATTTTACTATACCAGAATAAAACTTTTACTATATTATCAAACTTAAGTGGTTTTACCTTTGTATATATATATATATATATACGCCCATTTGTCCAATTAAAGATTTAAACTAATCGTTTCGTTGGTTAGATTTCGTTTTTATTTAGGTTACTTTGTTGTTTCACTTTAGTGCGTACGTGTATTAGAAAATATTTATGGCTTTGTAACGACTATGTTACCATTTAAGTCTGGGTTACATATTACTTTGTTGGGCGGCTAAGTGGCCGCCGATGATTAGTAGATAATATTCGAGGGTCGGGGCGGGAAAACACGTGTATAAGTATGGCGAGTGGGGAATTGAATTCCGTGGCTCATTTATTAGTTTGGTATGCAAAATACAGTTAAAACAATTGGCTTTCAAATAAAAACTTAAAAATATGCAGACCTTTCGAGGCCTGCTCGGGGCTTTCACTGGTCACGTTGTAATATAAATGCTTTTGTGTTTCTCTTTTGGATAGTGAGCAAATCATTTTGGGGAGCAAACTAGGTTAGGGGTAACTACTACCAAATCCAATACAAATTGGCAATAGGCCTGGACATAAATATATATATATTTATAATATAATAGTTATATCAATTTGGTCAACAAAATTACAACAATTAGAGCATCCAGAGGAGAAGCAAAACCGATAAGTGGTTAGGTAAACAAAAATATATATCAACGACAAGCTGTACGCAGGGGGCAGGAATTAGCGTTAGACTTATTAACGGCAATATTAGAGAATCCTATATACAACTGTAAGCGATGCGATACGATGCTCACATTATGGAGCAGGGCATGGCACAGCAGAGGGGCAGGCAGAGGGGCACAACTGCGCCGCCCGACTTGGTTTTCGTCTTTGACTTCGAGCCCGATTCGTACTCGTACATGCCCGATCCCTTAGCCCAGCGGCCCTGTTACGTGGAACAACATATAAGTGAGTTGAACTTTAAGAAATTCTTTAAGCAATTCGAACACTTACGCCTCCCGCAGAACCTGCATGCATCTCCTCGCGCCTGGTTATGATAGTGTCGTGTCCAGGTGGATAGTAGACTTCCTTGCCAGCTTTGTTCACAGAGGGTACATGCTGCTGCTGTGGCGAAGCCACGGCGGTCTCAATCTCGCGTTTGCGCACTGGCGTCTCAATATCCACGCGGTCCACGTGATCCGTCTATACAAAACAGAGAAGAGAGTTTGGCTAAAAACTTTTCAAATGTGATTCACACATTGTTTACTTACAGTGCCAAACGATTGCATTAGATCGTCCACACGCTGTGGCGGATTGCCGTTGCCCACGGGATACTCGACGCCGTCCACGGGGAAGGGTGAGGGCGAGCCATAGTCTGGACCAGGTCCTCGACGATTGTTTGTGTTCGTTGTGGAGGAGTATTTATATGAATAAGTGGTATTGTTCGGTGGATACCCATTGCCGGTCTGTGGCTGTGGATAGTTTGAGCTGGGCAGCTGCTTGAGGGGAGCCGGATGCGAAGGCTCCGATGGATAGGGTATGCCACCGTTGGGTGGGCCGTGTATGGTATTGACGGTATTTGAAGTCTCGGTCTCCTTGAAGTAATAACGATTGGTGCCACCAGGCGGCATCTGCGGCTGGCCAGGACTGTGTGGCGAGCCATAGTTGGGACTATGGGCCGGACTGTGCGGATAACGCAAATCGTTCACCGTGTTCACATTATCTGTTTTGTGTATATTGTAGATAACAGTGCGGCTAGAGTTGGGCGGCACGCCATTCGGGCTGACCGCGGGTCCCAGCGGCAGTTGGCGGGGCTGTGGGCTTAAGCCGCGCGTGGTCGTCTCCTTGTGCTCGCGAATCTCGTACGACTGATTGCTCACCAATGGACGATCGTTGGGCTTGTTGAGTGTCGAGTAGCTCTCCGTGTTATAGACGACCGTTTGGGGCACATGCGATGGCGACAACTGCGTATAATTCTGGTTGGAGTTCAGCGTTTCGTGGTGTTTGTAGCTGCTGCTCAGCGTGTTGTTGTTGCTGGTGCGATTGATGGTGCTGGTGGCGCTGCCGGGACCAGTAGATGGTATCTCATAGGTGTAAGTGCGCACCGTGGTGGTCACCTTGGTGCCAGGTGCTGGCAATATGCCATCGCTCAATGCAATGTCCTGCAGCTCCTTGTCAATGTTGACATTGCTGGTCAACGTCTGCGTGGTATTCAAGCTGCTTGGCACCAGTTCGACATTGTTGTTGATCGTACGATTGCTCTCATAGATTTTAGTCTTACTCGAATACTGACCACCAGGGGAGTGGGCTAAGACGAAAGGTGAGTGAGAAGTTAAGCAAATGATATAAAAGGTCAACGAATCGACGGCTTACTGAGCGTGTAGGGCTTCTCGTTGGTCTGGTACTCATCACGCTTTAAGTTGTCCTGAAAGCTGGAGTACTTGGCCGTGGACTGCAGTGTGCTATAGTCGGTTGGATTGAAGGTTTCGACGTCATCATTGATGGGCTGCTGGCCACCAGAATGCTTCGTGGTCTTGATAACACGCGTGGTCTTGGTAATCGTGCCCGATGGATCGGTACGTTCACTGTCAAAAAATGAGATATTTTTAATATTTTTTAAAAATTGTATTAGGAAATTTTAATGCTTATCAGTTCATCAATATTCTGATTCGCTCTACTCATCAACTGACTTACAGTGTTCTATAGGTAGTTCCAGTGGGTAGAATTTCGCGCTCTCTTGTCGTATGCTGACGTTCTTGTTTCAGGTCCTCAAGCAAGGCGTCCAACTGATCGATGTTCTGATCGGCGCCCTTGCTCTGATAGGATACATTGTTATCGCCAGAGCTTGAATATTGATACGATGACTTTTTGTACGCATAATTCTTGTCGTTCTGCGTGAGAGAGGCAGAGAGTTAAGAGCGATCTAAATCTTATGAGCTTTGACTTACACGTCCGTTCCATTTGGAAGGCGTATCTCTCATCGAGGATGAGTAATTTTCCGAGCTGGTCGAGTACTGCATTTTCAATTATTGTTTTTTCTGCTGGAATGACATCAAGCATCAGGAAAATAAACACAAAATATTTAAATTTTTGTATTTTTATATCTGTGAGTAAGTGGTATTTTAGTCATAAATTCTAGGTAGTGTGTGGGTGTAACTGTAAACGTAAACGGTCTGCCTTCGGACTGACAGGTTGATTCGCAGTTCATAAGAATCTCAATCATGCTGTATATATTACACCCACTAGATATTTCAATATGTACAAAAATGGTGCCAGCTCGCATTCTGAGGTGATATTTTTGGCGCATTAATGGAGCGCATTAATGGAGTCAATGTAAAGATGGCCATCACTTGAACAGGTGATCGGTCAATAGCACCACAACCAACACAAACAGACTAAATTAGCCAAATAAACTTACGAATATATACAGTAGAAAAGGCAGATGCCCAGCTTAATATGTTCTATAATTAATCAAATTGATTAAATTAACAATTTCTTAGGAAAACTTGATGACATAAATATGCCTAAATAACTTTATACATACGATTTTGTATCCCAAAATTTTGCTAAAATATGTTTGTGGCATTGATTTTCGGAACTGGCAGAAATACGAAAATAAAGAAGAGATAAACGAGCTGTTGGCAAAGTCAATGTCAAACTGGTTTTCACTTTTTAACGTGTCCTTAGTTCCTTTTTCGTCGAATGAAACAATTCAAAAAAACAAAAACCTGTATACATACATATATTCGTCTGACTACAGAGTTGATGAGCTTTTTTTTATGTGATTTAGCGATAACCTTGAGTAAGAGATTTCAATGAATGACTTTGTATAAGGCGCATGTGAGAGAATAGCAGATGCAAACACAAGGATGACCAAAGATGATGTCATCCGCGTCGTAAACAAATAATATTCGACTGACTGCAAATACACACATAGGCAATCACATACACACACACACACACACACATATGCATACATCACGTAAGTAAAATAAGTCACAGTGTCTAGGCGCCTAATCAAATCACAACAAATCCAATCAAATGAACATCAAGTTGATCTTGATATTTCGTCTGCCACCATATGGTCAAGACATTTTAGCTAATCAAGAAGCTCACGTAAGCAAGAAGCAACAACGGCAAAAGTTCATAATATAAATAAAAGGCTAAATCTAATTGACGCCTGGATCACACAGAGCACGTTTTTTTCATAGTGGCGCTTCGAGGCAAATTGATTTATAAAAAAAAAAACAAAACTGGTCAAGTGAGAGGGAGAGAGAGAGAGAGCAAGTTGAAGCGTGTAATGCGTATGCTTGTTTTTGCATACTCTTTTTGTACAATTCAAAATGATCTCATATAATCGGAACGAGAGGCAAAAAGTGGGAACATGTTGCTGCTGCTGCTGTTGCTGGTGTTGTCTGGCATTGGAGTGGGCGTGACGTAAAGGCGGGGCTAACAGGGGGTAGCAGCAAGTCGCAAAAATGCCAGCGATCTACATGTGAACACATATACGTTTGCATGTGTGTGTGTGTGATGTATGTATATAAGCAAACATAAAATAAACAAAATAGCAAACGAACAACAAGCTTGAAATGGCCGAAAAGAGCAAAGCGAAGGTGTTGTTGTTGTTCTTGTTCAAATTTCCGAAAATCAAATTGAAAACGTAGGCGAAAGGCGTAGAACATGCATTGGTGTGTATGAGTGTGTATGCATGTGTGTGTGTTGTATTCTATCGCCTGTGTTGGATTGCCAATTTGTGTGGCTGGTGACGATGCTGCCGCCGTTGATGTTATTATTACCCACCTACGCAGCAGCATCAGCGCACAGTTCAATCTAGTTAATACACACACACACACACATGCATACGTATACATTCGCTTTGGGCAACGTTTGAACTTGGCTAATTTAAATTGAACATTTTATGTATGAATACACAAATCTACAAAGAAAAAAAAAAACAATTTGATGTGCTATTTATTTCATTATTCCTTTGCTACTTTTATTTAACTTTTTCTTTTCTTTTTGTATTTAGCCGAATTTACGCTTTGAGCAGCGTACAATGAAGAAAAAGAATAGGCTACGTTGTCGTCGCCTTCATTGTCGGCGAGACTTTCGCCTTTTGCTCTTGTTGTTATTGCTGTTATTTGTCTTTACCGTACACACATGCATACATACATACATATTTATGTATGAAAACAAATAATTCTATAAATAGTTCACTGCCACTGTTCTTTTTGGCTTTCAATTCGGAATACGGTTTTTGTTGTTCTTGATTCAAACAGAAGCAACAAAAAAAAAAAAAACAAAAACTGCGAGTGCGCCCCAGAAATGAATCATCCAACTATCCTCAAATTCATGTATACAGTTAACCATAGGATGCGGATGCAATTGAATGCGTATTTCTATTGAACACCATTTGAATTTCTCTTTGCAGCCAAACTCGAGTCTGTATATATATGTATGTATACAATAGATAATAGATACAAGCTATACTCGCTATGAACAAATGAGAGTATCATCGGATAGCGTAGAGAAAAAACAAACTGAAACTCGTTTCTATGTGCGTTTGTCGCCGTCATCAGTTTGTATTTTGAGCTTGTCTGCTAGTTCAAGAGATAGCTAGATTCCATAGATACACACACACATACACATGCATACACAGATATCCAATGTACATACGGTAAAAAGATTCGTGCATTCGCAATATCATTCACTAAACACTCACTGTGCACTTTTCAAAAATCCAAAATGATTGGTGCAGACTATTTGACCCGTTGTATTTATTGTTGTTGTAGTATTTGTTGCTGCTTTCGCTGTTGTTGTTGTTGATGGCAGCGGCGAGTTCAGTGTTCAGCCTAAAGAAAATTGCTACAATGCGCGGGCGCGTTAGTCTTAGAAATTCGTTTGTATGTGTTTTTGAATTGTTAGTGTGTTTGTGTTCGGGTATGTGTTCGTGTGTCTACTACAAAACGTAACGGTAACGGAACAGCTTTGCTTTCAATACGCGTACGCGCCTCGCTGGTTTGTGCAGTACTGAGGCTTCACAATTTTGCACTTGCCACGAACAGAGCACAATCGAAACAGATCAGACCCCCAATTGACTTGATCTATAGGTTGCGCTCACCATGCGCTGCTCTCTCACACTCGCGCTCTTGCTCATAAAGCTTTTTTCCATAGACAAGCTTGCCATTTGAAAATGAAGACAATTCTAATTATTGTTTTTTTATCTTTATACATATGTATTTAAATGAAGCATTTTAATTGCTAAATATTCCAAGCTTCACATATTTTCATATTAAATTAGTTCTAATTATCATTAAAAATTCCCAAAAATGTTGTACTAAAATTAACTCAAGTAAAAAGCTCGTTTATTTAGAACGATGAATTAATATACAAACATTTGAAATTGTGACGTCATCGTCGCTCATGTAATGGACCATGAACTCAACCTACTATATCATGCTCAGCAAGTGCTCAATGAGCGCGTGAGCATCCCCTTTGACTCTGTCGACCATCTGCCCGATTGGTCGCGCGACTCAAAGCTCGGCGTAGTCGAGGAAAAGCTTTTCGCTTTGGCGGCTAATTTTGTTAATGGAATGCAGGTGCTTAACGTTTAATCAACACAGAAGTCAAGTGTTTGTTTTATTTATTCGTTTGATTCTTAGCAGTGTCCATGGATTTTATAAAACATCAAAATTATAGTTTATGTAATTAGTCAAGCTTCATCTTCATCATTTACAAAAAAACGGTAACTTAGTTCACTCATAATAGCGTTACAACTCAGGGCATGTTTGCAGTTAAAAATTTACTGTACTTAGTATAAGAGAAAACATCTAGTCCTTGGCGGGCACCTCGATGACGCGCGGTTTGTCAATGATACGTGCCGTCTTGTTGCCCTTCTCCACAATGCCAATGATCCAGGCCTGGTAGCCCTCCTGTTTCTCAATGTCTTTGCAATAGGCAGCCGCCTGTTCCCTGGGCAAGCAGATTAGCAGTCCCCCAGAGGTTTCCGCAGAATGGCCCTGCAGTAGTTGGAACATATTGCCGCAGGCCTTGGCCACAGCTGCCATTTTGGCAATCACTGGAAGATTATGAATAACAAAGGAGACATCCTTCTTCTGGTGAGCGGCCAGGGTTTGTGCATGGCCCAACAGGCCAAAGCCGGTTATATCGGTGGCTCCATGTGCGTTGTACTTGTGCATGAGTCGAGCGGCTACTCGGTTCAGGCGCGACATAGAGTTCATGGCACGATGATATGCCTTACGCACATCTTCTTCAGACACAACTAGTTTGATGCGGTTCCAACGTTCGGGCTGATCGATCCACTGGTGCGCATTCACAGCAACTTGAGTACCCAACGGTTTCGTCAGCACTAAAACATCTCCAACAACAGCATTGTCCGGCACTATGTACTCGTTTGGTTGGCATATGGTCGATGCAACACCGCCAATGGTGCACCATGGATTAACAACGCTCTGGCCGCCGGTCACGGTGGTGCCCGCCTCCAGGGCTGAGTCCTTAAAACCTCGCATTATCAGTGGTATGACCACATCGCGTTCCTTCTCCGTCATCTTGGTGCTTACGGCCAATAGCATAAGCATATTGTCACAATCGGTTACGCCCATGGCATACAAGTCGCTGAGTACATTCGCGCAAGCTATCTTTCCCATCATGTAGGGATCGTCCACAATGGGATAGAAGAAGTCCGTAGTTTGCACCAGGCAAAGGCCGCCATGGCGCAGAGGTATAACGGCACAATCAAGGCCAATGCCAATGCGGGGTATGGCCACGTTAAGGAACTGCGGCTCCTGATCCTGAGCGGAGTAGTCTTGCTGCAGTGCTGAGACAAGCTTTGAGAGCACCTCTTGTGGCACCTTGCAACCACGACCTTTTAAGTCCGCAAAACGTGTCAGGCGGAAAGAGGCATCTAAGTCGTGGGCAGTTGGGTCGAAAGGCCGGCGCAGCTCAGCGTCACCACCGCCGTGCAGTTCGAGATGAGCAGCATTTAGCACGTCCGCAGCGTAGCTCATATTGTGATCAAAATAATCTAAGTAAATAAACGAAATGTTTTCGTTAGTCAGTGTCTTCCAACTAGAATTACGCACTTTTTGCCGCCAATAAAACGGGTGGCAGCAAATAACTCGCGTTCTCCCTGGGCACCAATACACACGCAAACAGACGTGTACATATACAGATTTTCAGTTCGATTCTATGTGTGTGTGAGTAGTGCGCGCTGCCATTGGCTGTTTGCTCGATGGCGGCTGAATCGGGCGAAGTCAGTATTTCTCCCTGTCGTCAAAGAACAAAACGTGAACAATGTCCACTTTCTTCAATTTACAAAAGCCTAATTCTTGCTCGCTTTTCAAACAAAAAAATTACCAAATACATTAACTGCACTAAGTACTTACGTTTTCGCGTCAAAATGTGCAATAAAATACTTAAAAACCGGACAATAATTTTTATTTAGCGCGTTGATTTTGCTTTTGCACCGCTGTCGCTGTCTGAATAGAGTTGCATGGTTGGTATATCGATATCTTCGCCGACACAGTGGCAAGCACAGCACTGCCAACTTGGTTTAAATATGGTGGCGCGTCCAAAAAGTATATAGGATTGAAAATAAAAGGAATAAGTTAAAACTAATGCAGTTATATTCTTTTTATTATTTCTCAATGACAAGTCATGTCCCATATACAGTGCGCGTGGCACTGTATTCGCAAGTGGCCTCGACGCCAATTAACAACAATGGTAGCTTTCAACCAATGGCAAATCAGTAACAAAACTGAGAGATAGACAAGCGGAACCTGTTGCGCGAGCGCAGCTTAAAAGTAAAAGTTGAAAACTGTTAATGCCGAATAAGAATTTGTTTAACAAATAAAGTTTGTTTTAGGTACACACGGATGGGAAATAGCTGCAAAAGACTATTCTGTGTCGACGAAGAAACAATAGACTTAAGCAACGAACTCTTTTCTTTTACCATGGCCAAACTGAATCAATGACGACAGCCACAAAGAGACCCACGCACACACACACATTAAACGTAAATAAACAAGTTATAACTTGATCATGATTCAGTTACGCTTGCGCCCCATCGTTTTGTTACTGCTGCAGTTATTTGCATTAGTCAGCAGCGAATACGTTTATGGTGAGCCCAAATTCAAATGTCCCAAGAAGTGAGTTCTCATGCAGCTATAAACTGATTAAGAGCAAGTTAATTAAATTGTTATTCAATCCACAGACCACAAGTTCTATATCCCTGTCTGTGTGTAAACGGCAGCGATGCTGGCATTTTTGTTCGTTGCGAAAATACGAACTTGGCCACGCTCTCGGTGGCCCTGCAGAACTTGGCTTCTCTGCAGCTGCCAGTGGAGGAGCTGACCATATATAAGGGATACTTTGGTGCGTTGTTGTTATATGTAGCATAGCATAGTATATTTATTAAATTTATTATACTTCTAGTGCGCCTATTCGGGCCGCTTTTCGCGCATATTAAAGCGCGCGTTTTGACCATTGAGGAGACGCCACTTGCCACCATTGAGGATTATGTATTTTATGGCATGAACAATACATTAGAGAAAGTCAATTTGCTGCGTACGAATCTAAGTCAAGTTGGGCAGTTGGGATTTGGCGTAAGTTACTTCAGAATAGATAATTTTCTTATCCAAATAATTTTTAATATTTATGCTGCAGATATTGGGCAAGACCCGAGAATTGGTAATCGATGGACATGCGTTTGAGCAACTGCCCAAAGATCTGTTTTTCGGCCAAGAAATTACCAACAAGCTCGAAATTATGCGATTAACAAATGGCCTGTTGAGTGATCTGCCCGTGGAGACGTTCCAGCCGCTGCGGAAACTGAAAACATTGGATTTGCATGGAAATCAGCTAGAGAATCTGAAGCGAAACCAATTTAAGAATCTGCGTGAACTGGAATTGCTTGACATAAGCCATAATAAAGTCAAGAAACTGGAGGCACAACACATTTCGGATCTAACAAAGCTTGGCTGGTGCAATGTCTCGCACAATGCCCTAAGCGAACTCAGCCGTGGCACCTTTGCTCGCAACTCGGTGCTCAAAGTTCTCAATCTATCACACAACAAGATTGGAAAACTGGATGCAAACAGCTTTCGAGGAATGCGATTTCTGCGTCGTCTCTTTTTGAGCGACAACGCCATCACAGATGTGGGACGTGGCACATTTGGCTCTGTGGCACGCATCGGCACGATTGATCTGGCGCGCAACAAGCTGAAGAAGATTGAATATCAAATGTTTACGCAAATGAATTATGTTGAGGTACGTGAAACACAAGAAAGATATTCGATTTTTATTAATCATTATTTTTATAGCTGCTGGACTTGGCTGAGAACAATATAACGAAAATTGAGAAGAACTCGTTTAAGGACATTTACCAGGCCGTCATCAATGTGTCGCACAATGCCCTGGAGTTGATTGAAACTGCTGCCTTCGAGAATTGCGTTAATATAACAAAACTCGATCTCTCACACAATCGTCTTGTCAACTTTTCGCGCCGTAGTTTCGATGAAACCACCTTCGCTACGGAGTTCCAACTCAGCTATAATGGCTTTACAAATTTGGCTCATGTAGGAAAACTTTGAATGGTACCTTTATCGTTATATCTGAACGCTTTCCTTTGCAGATACCTATTCAAAATATGTCTGGACTGCGCGTCTTGAATGCCTCACACAATAACATTACGGAAATACCCAAAAACTGTTTCCCCAAACTATATGAGCTGCACACAATCGATGTTTCGCATAACAACATATCTTTCATATTCAATGGCGTATTTCAAACCCTTTTCTCGCTGCGCTCCATCGACTTGAGTCACAACAGCATGCGGGAGATTAAATCCTCGACATTTGGTACATTGCCAACATTGCTGGAGATGGACTTGAGCCACAACAAGCTCGTCAATATTGTGCGCGGATCGTTGGCTAAGCTGACAAGCATGCGGCAATTGTATTTGAACAATAATAGCTTGGAAAAGCTATTCCAATTGCCCATCTCTTTGAATGAGTTACATTTGAGCCACAACAACATAAGCTCGATACCAGCAGGCACCTGGCCAGTTATGAATTCTTTAATATATTTGGATCTCAGTCACAATCAGCTGGGCGACAGTTTGGATGGACAGAGCTTTACGGGCTTGCTGGTCGTGCAGCGCCTACTGCTGCAGTCAAATGGCATCAGCAAGCCTCCATTGGAGGCGGTGTCTGTGATGTCAACGCTACAATATCTATACTTGGAAGTGAGTGTTTATGCGATTCTAATTACAGTATTTACATTTTAAGTTATTCTTAAGTATTCTATGGCATTAGAGAGACATTCGAGTAATTTACATATAATTTTGTTTAATGATTCTTAGCTCGATTTCCTTTCGTATTTTGTTGTCACGCATTCATAACTCTTTCAGTTGTCTAGAACTGGTTTATAGCATGATTCATCTGATGATAGCTTCTTATTTAAGAATTCTATTCATATAGGTAGGCTATAAACTAGTTTTAGCATGATTACATTTTAAGTATTTAACTACCAAGTTGATAACCATTTACGCTTAATTAGTTATTTATATCATCAGCAAAGTTTGTCTGAAAACTCTTAATAATTTATTTGCAGAATAACAACATTAGCGTGCTGGAGCGAAGTGCATTTGGCAAGCTGCCAGTTCTGTTTGAACTCAACCTTTACGGCAATCAGGTCTCAGATATTAGGTAAGTGTTTCGACTTGACACTGCAGTCAAACAGATGCATTGAAATGAATAATTCGGTTACATAGCAAACGGGCGTTCGAGGGGCTGCTCCAGTTGCTCACACTGAATCTGTCAAGCAATGGCCTTAGACAACTGCCAAATGATATATTCATTGGATTGCCCTCGCTTCGCACGCTCGACCTGTCCCACAATGCCCTCTCTAAGCTGGACAATAAGACGCACGGTGTGCTGGACGATTTGCTTAGTCTGGAGACACTTAATTTGAGTCACAATCGCATTAGTTTTGTGACCAAGAAAACCTTTCCATCCCATCAGTATATACCCTACAATTTAAAGTACCTGGATCTGAGCTACAATCAAATGCCCGTTCTTACCTATGACATAACCTTTGGCACGAAGAAGCTACTCAAATTGAACGTGTCCAACAACCAAATCAACGAGCTGCGTCGCGGTGTTATATCGAACTTTACATCGCTTCAATCGCTGGACTTGTCCCACAACGAGTTGTCCAATCTGATGTCCGAGGAGCATATTTTCGATCTTCCCAAGAATCTGAGCAGCCTGGACATATCGCACAATCAAATCTATCATTTGCCCTTTGCCAATGTGGTCAAGACGGTGTCCCTAAAGTACGTTGACCTGAGGAACAATAACCTAGAGGATATACCCGCCACGCTGGTGGCCACCATGACCAATGGCAGCCAAGTCTTGTTAGCCAACAATCCGCTGTATTGCGGCTGTAACATGCGACCATTGAAGCATTTTATGCTGCAACAGACCACGCCTAGCGAGGACTTGAGCAACGTGCTTTGCCAGACGCCCAGCTTGGCCAAGGATCAGCATCTGTTGAACATGGAAGATGAGTACTTAAATTGCAGAGAGGACGAGTTGGATCTCTATGCTGGCAATGAGTACAAGCAGCTGACCGATGTTCGCTTTCGCGAGGTCCAAACGTAGGTTATATATATGTTTACAAAGCGTCAGCTGTAGCTACATTTCCCGTTTTTTGTTTTTGGATTCTAGCAATAAGGCCGGCAACTTGACGCTACGCTGGTTTGTCTCGGCCATAGCAGACGTGGCGGACTTCAATGTTTACATACGAAGCAGCAGCAACGAGGTGTTGCACCAGGCGGACTATGCCTACAATGAGCGCATGGCGGAAATACCCGTTTCCGAACTGCAGTCCCATGGCGAGGCGAAACTGGTCGGCGCTGAGATTTGCATTGTGGCTCGCGACAGCGATGGAAACACGCGCCGCTGGTTCGCCGGCCAATGTCAGGCGCTGCCCTCGCTCAAATTGCCGAGGACCTTCTTCTTTGGCAACTTTAACGTAAGAGGCTCAGCCAGCGCCACAAAGTCACAAAATACCTGCCTTTTGTACATAGCTTTAACATTGTTTGTTATCCATATACAATACATGCAATAAATGCACGCGTATGCATACTGCCAGCACGCACAGTAAGGACACGCTCTGCTCTGACCTTACAGCTACAGCTGAACATGTGCGCGCCGCGTTGTGCACATGTATTTGTTTACTTGGCCGTTGCCGTTGTTGCCGGAGAATGATGAGAGGAAGAGAGCAAGGGGGGGTTGCGTTGAGCACAATTGAGAATTTGTTAAAGCCCTACCAGCTGATGCTTTCGAACTTTCATTCACAGCGAAAACACAAAAGCAAAGCGGGCAGCCAAGCGCCGCATTTTCGTGCGTGTTCGGGTCAATCGCTCGGTATTTTGTTCGGCTTTCGGTTATTTGTGTTGTTTTTGCTTGAGCAAACGTCACAGAATGACGACGACGCCGATGCCAGCCAGTGTGAGCGCAAGGACTTTGAGCAAAAGCAAAGCTTGCCAAACAAATGCGCACTCGCATGCTCACGTTCTCAGCTTTAACTTAGATGACGCTTATAAGTGCGTATACACTGGTGGCCAATAATTGAGTACTCTGTGAAATCTAGTAAGAAAATGCAAGTGTGAGAATTGCGTATACGTAATATTTACATAAAATCTTTTAATACTAGTAAGAAAATATGTCTGCTAGTGCGTATACACAATATATATATAAATAATATTATATAAAAACTAATACATATTTAAATAATAATTTTAATTATTATTCAATGAATTATTTAATCAATGAATATTATAAATATTTTATTCGATTGGCTTCAACAAATTCATCGTATAAAAAAGTGACTGTAAATGCTCTCGTTTTCGCACTGTACCTATTATTGCAGGCCATAAGTGTAGCAGCACGGTCAGGACATGTGCACTTTCACTGGCAGCGAACGCTCTCGTTTTCGGTGTATTGTGCTTTTTAGTTTTGGTGACTTTGCGCTGCTTTTGCATTTGCGCTGGCTGTGTGTGTGCGCGTGTGGGTGTGTGTGTGTGTGAGGTCCGTGTGTGTCCTTATCGATTTTCAGCGAAATTTCACAGGCTCACGGCGCACGTCAGTGCTAGGCGAAGATTCACTTGTCGCGCTGAGTTCGTTCGTGTCGTGTTTCGCACAGCACAGCAGCGAGTAACAGAGTACCAGAGTACCGTTATGTAAAGCGATTTTCAGTAGAAAGTACACATATAATAAGTGAAACGCTGCTGTGAGCAAAACTAAACGAAGCGCCACTCACACACATTCATAATTTGTTATAAATCAATTGATTCAAGCAGCATTGTGATAACACAGCAGACGTGAATGAAAACGCGCTAAGAAATGTACTTCAACATTTAACAAGCAAATCGAAACACGCTGCCCAACTGTGCCGTAACACGGGACATTGCTAAGAAGAAGAGAACGAAAAAGAAAAAGAAGAAGAAAAGAAAAAAGTTCCAGGTAGCAGCAGCAGCACCAGCAAGAGACGAAGGAGACATGAAAAGCGAAGGCGCAAGCGAAGACGAACGAAAATGTAATAGAGGTCAAAAGAAGCATTGATTTAACGTGCACTTTCTGCTTCTGTTCCATTTTCTTCATATGATTCGCTTGCGGTTTCTGTGCATGTGTATCAGCGCGCGTGTGTGTGTGATAGAGTCAAATTGTGTTGCGTAAAGAATTTGTTTAACATTTAACTAAAGCTAATCGTCTCATTCAATAAATACACACACGCGCGAGCACTGTATGTGTGTGCTTGTAGTGTTAGTTATATACATACATATATATCTGAATATGTATATATTTGCATGTATATATGTATGAGTGGGTGGATGACGAACTACCTCTTACTTACGTCCTTCTTTTTGCCAAATTTTTTAAACACCCATAAAACGTCGCAGCTAAACTGAGCGAAAATGGCATGTAACACAGTTCAATATAAGAGTAAAGACCAAGCATAATTACATAATCAAATAGAAAAACGAAACGAAACGAAACGAAAACAAACGATATAAGATACAACTAGATCAAACTTCAAGTGCAGCATTACTTAATCAACGACCCCGGAAACGCCTAAAAGCAAACTAAGAAAAACCAAAAATCAAGAAAACCAAAAACCTATGTACCTGCAACAAAGAAATTGAGCAAACACACAAAAACAAACACACGCACATACACACACACACACAGACAGACATACAGCAAAGCGCAGCAATTATAAATATTTAACAAAATTTAGCAAGAACAAATTACTTTTAAAAATATACAACAAGGAAGAAACACACTCGCTACAACTAACATACATATATATAAAGGAAAAGTGCTATAATTTATATACAATACAATTATCTATAGAGGCGTTATATACTGACATACATAACTATTACCTATAAAAAACACACACACTCGTATATACATATATATGGTAATTATATAAAAACGTTATGCGACTCGTTCAGCAGTGAATGAAATAACTGATATAACTAGAGCTATAGCTAAAGGAAACCTCGTAGTTTGTAGAACAAGCGTCTTCTTCATGTAGCAAAATCAAATTAATTATATATATATACAAATATATATATAATATTAATCGCACTTAACGACTAAACTAAAACTACCAAGTAGTTGCCTCTCTCTCTACACACACATATATATATAAATATATATACAAATTGCATAGAATACAACTAAATATATATGTATGCGTAAATGGATTTATTTTTATAAAGCCGCAAACAAAACTTCAAACTGCAAAAGAAATTACGAAATAAACGCACTAATTAGGGACGTGCAGGACGACAAGGACGCCTACAAATTCGCCTCGCGTGCTGCTTGTGCAACTTTTATAGCTACCATTTAGAGATATATCTAAATATATATATCTAGATATATATATATACCTGTGTTTGGGTTTCTTGCATTACGCGCCTTGACGTAACTTCAGCACAAGCGACGCCACGTCGCGCCGCGCCACGCCCCACGGTCGCCCGGCCAACCTCAAACGGCCCGGTTACCCTAAAAAGCCCGGACCACAATATAGCCACAAATATATATAGATATATATAAATATATATATTTATAACGGTAACACCATAACGCCTTAACTTAACTCACAACAATTTCCAACAAGCCATTAGCGAACTAATTCGTTGCGTTCATTGAACTTTGAAAACGAAAAGGAAGACGAGACCAAAAACCAAAAAGGAGCCGTATCGAAGCAGCTAGAAATTCAATTTGTAATCTTTTGCCGTGGCCTAGAAAAAGTGATGCTAAATAGTAAATTTATTATAGCCGTTCTTTGTGATATTCTAAACATATGTATATTTAACGATCTTAAACGATAAACGAAAAGAAAACAAATATAATAAATAACTGTGTGTGCTCTCCGCCTGCTGCCCACCATCCTTCAGTTTCGCCCGCCCCGCCTATCATCGCCACCAAAAACTCCACCTAAAAACAACAAACAAGCGAACAAACAAAGTACTATAATAACGGTATCCCTTAGAGTACATATAAAACGACGTCTATAATCCAAAGTACAAAAGAACACGAGAAAACACTAAAATCTACATAAAAAAATATATTATATTGTAGGTACATATACATATATGTATATATCTATATATATATATATATATAAGTCAATAAGCGCCTAAATAATAGCAACATATGGTATTAATATATATACTCAGTAGACCTATACGTTAAACATAACCTCAAACTCAACTTTAGCGAGCGCCCAACTAAACTCAACCTAGAACTCGAAAGCAAAAGCGAAAGCGAAAGCGAAACCAAACCCAACCAGAATCATAAGCAATATAACTAGTGCTGTTAACTAATTTAGTAACTACATTTTAGACAGTCAACCTACGTTACTTAACACCTCCAACTATAACCCACCAAAGACAGACACGCACACACTCAAAAACACACGCACCCACACTCAGAGAAACAAAAAACAGAGTTTAGCAAGTGAAATAGTAAAACAATAAGAAGAATAAAAAGCCGCTAAAAATGTTCAGCATGAGGCCGCTGTGAGTGAGATAGACAGAGACAGACAGACAGATAGAACGGCAGAGAGAGTGAGAGAGTTAGAGAGAAAAAAGAAGTTATCTAAGCAACAACGAAAAGCAATTATTTTTGTTTATGTGTTCGTATATGTCGTGTACTTGTATTCGTATTAGTTAATTCTCAAAAATCGAAACGCAGCTTGCGCCCACACTCACACACACACTCACAAGAAAGAAAACGGCAAAGTAAGAGAAAGAGAGAGAGAGACAGACTATACACATAAACAAAATATACACACACATTCAGAGATTGACACAAACACAGACACAGAGACACAACCTCGATTACCATATGCAGCAAATACACCATGATAAAGTCGAGAATTGCGACAGGCCTAACGGGTTGTGCTCTATGGCAATAACAACAGCTACAACAACAACTACATCAACAACAGCAGCAGCAGCGACAGTAGCAGCATAAAAAATTCAGCAGCAGCAGAGTGTGCTTGCGTGCGTGTGTGTGTGGCTGGTGTGTGTGTGAGAGTGTGTGAGCGCGCGCGATTAAATCTGGGCTAGAGGCAGCAAGAAGGAGTAGCAGCCGTGGCATAACGGTATTACAAACTAACGAAGAGCGAAAGTAAAAATACAAAATTTCACCGTTTCCATGCAGAGGAGCTGCGTTCGCTGGGCTCTTGTAACAGAAAATGCACGTTAAACACACACAGCGCCGAGTTAGCGGTCCTGGAGCCTTCGGAACATTTACCAACGATCAACGGTACGTAATTATATATATATATAAATATAATTCTCTTGTATTTCTTTGAATATTGTTGTTGATTAAACGTATAATTGTTACATTACATTGCGTTACGTTACGTTGTGTTGCGTTGCGATACGATGCGATGCGTTACGATACGTAACGCATGTGTGTCCATGTGCATGTATGAATGTATTGTATTATTGTTATATTACATTACATTACCTTACGTTTCGTCTCGTTGCGTTGCGTTGCGTTACGTTACGTTACGTTAGGTTACTTATTGTATACATGGGTGTACATGTGCATGTATGTACGTATTGTAATATTGCTATATTACATGACGTTACGTTGCGATACATATCATAACAAGGGTGTACATGTATGCGTATGTATGTATGTATGTTTCGTATGTTTGGCATCTTTGGTATGTTTGGTATGTGTGCATGCATTTCGTATGCGTGTGCGGTCGTGTGTTTCAATGTGACGTTGAGCCTGTGCTTATGGGTATGACCTACGACCTAAATCCCAACATTTCATTAAATATTTAAGAAAAACTCGGCTTATCAATAATATAGTAGAACTGGTCCGTCCTGAAACACACGCACGCACACACCTACAAGCACGGAGACATGCCTCCATACAAGCCTACCTACATAGTACATACATATATGAATGTGTGCATTTTAAAGTATATATACATACATACATATATATATTTACAATGAATGTATTTCCGTTTCCGTTTCATTTTCAGCATTTCCATTCGTTTGTGTTGTTTCTTTTGGTTTGTTTGCTGTGTTTGTTTGTTTGTTTGTTTGTTCGTTTGATTGTTGGTTTCTTAAGTTAAGCTGTTGTCACTGTTGTTGTTGTTATTGCTGCTGTTGTTTGACTTAATGTGTATATGTGTGTGTGTGATTTGAAAGCTTAAATTTGAAAGAAAATGAAAACAGCTTTTAGGGTCACTTTGTTGCTGTAATTATATATAGCTATGTGTGTGTGTGTGTGTGTTCAAGTTTCACTTGTTCAATATTCTTATTTGATCCCATTTTGCTTATTTCCTTTGGCTTTTTCGAGCACAATGCAACTGATTTCCGTCCATTGAACGGGCCACAGGGCATGGCAGAGGCAGGCAGCGTTAGTCATCCGTCACTCAGTCAATGCAATTACGAAACTAGATTAAAAGCCAAGCGGCCAGCACAATGGCGACAATGGCAACAACAGCAACAATGGCCAAACAACAATGAGCAACCGTTCGAAAAATAGTGTCAAAGTACTTTAAGTGCACTTGTATGCAGTGTGCAAAAAGCGTTGCATACACACAGGCGCCATTCAATTACTTCTTTAGTGTGTGCCTGTGTGGGCGTGTGTGTGTGTGTGTGTGTGTGTGTGTGTGTGTGTGTGTGTGTGTGTGTGTGTGTGTGTGTGTGTGTGTGTAATCGTGTTAGCGTGTGTGTATGTGTACATGTACATGTCCAACGACAACATCAATGCAGGCAGCGGAAGCTTTCGCTTTTACTTCAATGATTAAACCACTGACCGAATTTCGGCTTACCCTGCCATGAGGCCCCCCTGTACATAGAATTGCATATGTATTTGTGTGTCTGTGTGTGTGTGTATCTGTGTACTGATAAAAAAAGGCTTGCTGTCATTATTGTTGTTGCTGTTGCTTGCACATTGTAGCTAACACACACACACATAGATCGAGATAAACAGTTTTGTTGGCATTTTTGTGTAGGAAGCTCGATGTTTCCAATTGAACTAGTTACAGATTTTTGTATACTGTTAACAGCTGCACATAGCAAGTACATACACACACTCACACTCACACACACACGAATACATATGTATCTGTGTGTGTGCCATAGACGGATTCCACAAAATCAGCTCAAGCAAAACTTTTCCAGTTAAAAAACTTTGCCTCGTGGAATCTGACTATTAGTTGATTAAAATTTATTTATTTGATTTCGAGTGAATCCCGTTTCAGTTCTGGTTTTCATTTTGTTTCGTTGCCATTAGTTTCAAGTGACTATTTACCTTTAAAATTATGTTTGTCATTGTTGTTGTTGTTATTTTACAGAAAACTTGCTTAAAAAAAGCTAAAACTTAAAGTCTCAAAAACGAAAAAACGAAGTGCTAGCGAAACAAGTTTCGCCAAAATACCAAAAAAAAAACCAAATAAGAAAAGAAACAAAGTGAAATCGAAATCGAAACAATCAGCGTGAAACACTCGATTCCGTTTCATATTAACGCTGTGGAAGCGTATTTGCGTACGTACTGACATCATCAGTGAAGGTACTCACAATTTCAAATTGCCTCTCTCTGCCTCTACCTTTCAACTACTATAACTACTACTAACTACTGCTACTACTACTACTACTACTACTACTACTACTACTACTACTACTACTACCACTACTACTACTACTACTACTCCTAGTTATGTACTAACTATGTACTTGCTACAGATTGTCCCACAACACGTTTTAAATGCTATCAACTTGCTATTCCTTTAAGCCCTACTGCAAGCTACCCGAAACTTCTCGTTTCCATCAATTATTCTACTTAATCATAAATAGTTGTACAAAGCACTCAGCTATCCTCTTCTTCTTCTTATTAATCTTCCTTTAATGCATTCCAATGTAAGCGCTACTTATTATTATTGTTTTTTTAATTACAATTTTTTAAGTCCCTTTTGCCAATGCCAATGAACTTCATATATATACACGTGCTCGTAAAACCCTGATAAAAAAATCCCAAAATTTAAGTTATATATTTTATTGTAATAATATTATTAATGCTCTTGCAGCGAGTACTTTAAGTTGATTATGAAATGCAGCTTGTGCCTTGAGAGCTGTCTTCATATTGGGATCTGTTTGTCTGTCTGTCTTTTTAAGCAATGTCTACAAAGAACTCATAGAACTTAGAGAACTCATAGAACTTTCTGCTTAGATTTTAAGCACTTATAAACTTAAATTAAAAAAATATAAAAATATATTAAGAAATTGTATTTTTAATATTTTCAAATATTTTTAAATCATTAAAAAATTATTTGTGGAATTACAGAATTTGCTAAGAAACATTATTTATTTATTTAAATAGTAAATAACATATTGCCAAAATTGAATATTTAATTAATTTTTAATTTAATATTAAAAGTCTTTTTAACAATATTTGGAAGTCTATAAACAATATTTAATAACATTTAAAATGTATGTAAATTTTAATAATTCATTTGTATGCTTAAATACATTTTGAAATATTGAATACATTTAAATAAATTTTTATAAATTTAAATACATTTAAATAAATTCATAAAAATTTAAATATGTAAATAAATTTAAATCAATTTAAATAAGTTATCAAAATCAGCTCAAAACATGAGTTCAAATTCCTCTACATAATTATTAGCTTAGAAATGTTTTAGTTAAAGTACAATAAACTATAATTTTTGAAGCTCTTTATCTTTGTTGGGGATAGTGTAGAAGATCAAAGTAACACAATTTTGTCTGTTTGAATAACAGAAACTGCTTTAAACTATTATATAAATAAGATCTGAGAGTTATGTCTCAGTTGTGTCCAAGTGTCTGCAAGAGTATTTGAACTTCGGCTTGTCGATGTTGGCTTATTTGCTTGCCAAAGCTTGCTTTTGTGCCCGTTCGTTATCGCTATAAGAAATCTACCTGTGAGCTGCTCGGGCTGGCATATATATATGCTGATGTACAAATGCTTCAAGTAGCTATATCTCACTATAATTTAATTTTAAGATCAACGACATTAATTTCGAATTGGCATGACGTTTGAGTATGACGTAGATTTATTTTCAGCTCGATTCTAATTGCGAATTACGCTCGAATAATTAATGTTCAGCGTGCCGGAGGCACTTTTGTTGTCAAAATATATACACACATATATGCACGTACATATACACACATATATAGCTGATGAATCTTTTTATGAAAGCATTAATTCACAGCGAGTTCTATTATTAACAATTGTGACCTATGCCACAGCATAGCCGAAAACTCATATTAATTACAATTTTGACAATGGACAATTCGGCTTTGTGTTCTGTGATTGGTCCTTTGTGTATCCGGTTCTATTTAGCCATCTATGCATATAGATGATGGGTTATCAAATTTAATTACATTTCATAGTGCGACAGGTACGCCGCACCCCACCTGACAAGTGCTTATTAGAGGGAATTGGCACAGTGAGCATTGAGTGGCAGCTGCATCGATTTACATTTCCATTTCCATTTCCATTTTCAGTGTTGTGTTAATTTTCTATTTATAACTGTAAATATAGCTGCCTATTCAGATCCCTTGCCACACAGCCCAAATATGGCAAAAGCTAAAGAAATTATTGTTTCTGCTAAAATTAGAGCAGATCAATTGTAAAATTCATAGGCGACACGCGCTATAGCAATTGCACACAAATAAATGTATATATATATATATATATTGATATATACGTTTTTATTGTATATAAGGCACATTTAACCACCCATCACAGCCATCGCCGCCTTGTGCTGCAACTGCAACGCCTGTTGTTGGGGGAAATTGATATAATTTCGATAAACGAAATGGAATGCAATGCCAAGCGCGAGCTGGCGGCGGTGGCCGCTGCGGCGGCGGCGGGTCCGGCACAATTACGCTTTTTCGAATTTACGCTTAATGCCTTCAATTGGCTCTTGAAATAATAATTGAGTCATATTGTGTTTAAGAAACTGGCTCGGTGACTGCAGCCAACTCTCTCAGCTAGGCGCAGGGCAGCACGTGCCGCACTCGAGCTGTGCTCTGTGGTGTCTCCAATGCGCCAAAGTTGACATTGGAGCTGGCCACACAATTATCATGGACAAGGCTGCCTTGCCAATTGTTTGTCTTTACTCAGCCCGCCCCACACTCCCCCAGCACGGCAGCTGCTCGAGCTGCCGCAGGGCACATTTGTGCGCAGCTCTTGCGAAATTCGAGTACCTCAAGTCAATTCAAATCAAATTGACAACAGCCCAAAAAAAATATAAAAACCTGTCTGAGGCGTTGCTTTCGCCAGCAGCTCGAGCTAGACTTGAAAGCGGATTAACATCAGATTTATCTGCAGTCACTCGTAGCTCTCGATGTGAAGGGCTTTCGTGTGCACAATCATTACGCTAATGCGCAAAATGTTTGCACAGTTTCTGAAATTTCCAATTCAAATTCCAAAACCCATATTCAAATTTGAGATAATTGCATTTGGTGCACGGCCAGAAATATGCTGCGTGATGCGATGCGATGGCATGTCGTGAGCGCTTAATTGAGTGAAATTGATTTCAGTTTGCTCAGCGATTCCTATTCCGATTTTTGCACTCAAATTGTCAATGGAAAATGTTAAGCAAATATTTGCATTGGCGCAACAAAATTGTGTATGCGCCGTGTCCCGCTTGCCGCTTGAAGCTTGCCGGTTGCGTGCCAAACGAGTTGGAGCTTGCGACTGAACCAGAACCACACAGACAGCACCACCAGCAGCAGCACCACCACCACCACCAGCAGCTCTTCCCTTCATGCGCACTATATATATATATATATATATATATATATTCATATATTTTGAAATTGTTTATCTTTTGTTCGCATATTATGCATTCTGCATAGCTGAAAAAAAATTCATATTTTTGCTGTAGACTTCTGCTAGACAAGTCACGTTAGTCCAGTGTGCACAGTGTGCTTGGCGCTATTTATATGGCTCACAATTTGAACTTGAAAAACTAAAGCTGCGTGCCGAAGTCATAAATATAAAAGTTGTTTCAAAACAACAATCTTTTTATAACAATTTAATCAAGAAATATGTCAGCTATGAAATGATAAACAAAAGAAATATTTTAATAATTATTGTAATTATTAATAAACATTAAATATTATTATAATTTAGTCTATAATATTTTTAAAACATAAAACTGAGATTTTCATAGCCTGCAAAGCTTTAGATCTATTCAAATTTTGAATGTTATAAACAAAACTTAGCTTATGAAACTATTTTTTTATGTAAAAGGCAGCTAGAAAGAAGCAGACAGAGAGAGAGAGAGATAAATTTTGAATAATATTATAAATATAATTTCAGATGCAGGTTTTAGATTCGTTACAGAAAATAGCTATATCAGGTTCTAATTGTTAAGCAGATAGGCGCTCAGCATAAATTATAAAGTTTTCAGATATTTGAATTCTAATTTAATTTGTGTAATACAAATTAGAATATAGCTATTTCCCAAATCTATAAAATTTAAGCTTTTTATTTTAAAAATATTTATCATATATTTAAAATTAATTAATAAATATAAAAAAATAAAACCAAAATAAATTTAAAAATGAATATGAAAATCAAATAAAATACAAAAAATGTTGAAATTCTTTTAAAAAATTAATACAAAATTCAAAAAATTTTCAATTATGAATTTTATTTTTAAATTTAAGTTAGGTACAATTTTTTTTTAATTTCTCTAATATATTTATATTTTTACTTTAAGAGCCTCAAGCTCAGAAAAAACTTTTATTTTTATTTTTAATTGAAATATTTTTATTTTGTATAGATTTTGAAATAGGCTTAAAAGAAGAGAATCAAAAACAAAGCTCAGCTCGTTTTATTAATAACAAGTTAGCCTAGCTTAGTTAGCTTAAGTATTCTGTATTTATTTATTACAATTAGGCGTGTTCTACAACTCCATTTAATTGATAATCATAGACAAAGTTTTTCTTGCATATTTTTTGCATTAGCTCCCCCTGCGATATTGATATGCATATGAGTTTGTATATATCTGAAAGGTTCTGCGCACCAGACAACAGATACCAAATACCAGATACCCCTAAATGAAACAGAAATGTTCGGCGCAGTCTGTCGAGGTCTTATCTTATCAGTAGCTTTTAGGAAAATTTGATTTGGAGCACTTCCGCTCAGGCAGTGGAGGGCCTTCAGGCTAAGGGCTTCAGTTTGTGGGGGGCAAAAGCTATATATCTTGGATATTTGCTTAATGTGACACACACACACACACACACACATGTATATATACATGTATATAACTGTAGATGTAGCTCTATATCCACATCTTTATCTAAGTGCCATGCGTGTTTCTAAACATTAATTTAGTTCAATTTTTCGCGCGATCAAAAGCAGATGAGCATGTCGGCTGCTCGGTCGCTTCATTGTATATATCTCTCTCTCTATATAGCTATAAATACTGCTGTATAAATTGTATCAAATGCACATATATACGTGTATATATATAGTTTGCTGAGCGTTTCTGATGAACTCACAAGCCGCTTGAGCTGAAGCCTCTGCTCACATGCCCCGTGCCCTAGCCACGTCCCGCCACTCACACAATTGCACAATCAATATTTATAATTAACAATTTCTTTTGTTTATTTGTTTGTCTCGGCGTGTTTTCCACACCGTTTCCTGCTCACTTTAGCGTAGCCTCTGTCCAGTTTCTGACCCTCGCATCCGCACCCGCACCCCAACCCGAACCCGCTGTATAAATTTTGTTTCTTTTTTGCCAATTTCAAATAGATAAATTTGTGTGTTTGCCGGCGTCTATCGCCATTCATTCTGTATCGTTTACCCGGTTCTCATTCTTGTCTCTGTGCCTCTTGTAGCGCCAGCCGAGACAACTTGTACCCCGACGATCAGCAGCAGCAGCAGCAGCGCCACTCACACTCGCATCAGCACTTGGTGCGTCAGTCTTTGATTAGCCTCAGCTACGCACAGGCGGGATCGAACTCCGCATCAGCGGCGGCAGCGGCAGCGGCGGCGACCGGGCCCACACCCATACATTCGCATTCCTCGGCATCGGCCTCCGTGCGCAACAGTCCCAGTCCCAGTCCGGCGGCTGATCAGCATAGCTGCAGCAGCGGCAGCGTTGGAGTCGCCCTTGGCATCGGTCGCAGTCGGCGTGGCGAGGCAGCGGATCGCGATCGGGATAGAGATAGAGATAGAGATCGAGACGGTGACAGCGTTTCGCTGCTGAGAGGAGCCACTGGCTTGGGCCAGCTGGGGCTTGATGAGCCACGCGCCCAACGGCAGCGCAGCAGCAGTCGGCTATCAAGCGGCATCTCGAAGCAAAACTCCAGCGACAGCCGCAGCGGTCTGCGCATACTCGATCCGGCGCCCTCGCACAGCCACAGTCCGGTCAGCTGTGGCACGCAGAGCGTGAGCAGCACTGGCGGCAACTCGGCTCTGTACGATGCCTGTCACGAATATACGCGCAGCTTGAGTGCAGCACCAGCGTCCGAGGATCAGGCGTCGGCAGCAGGCGCTGGCGGCATTGGCATTGGAGCAGCAGCAGCTGGTGGCCTGCTAAAGAGTCACTACAGCGAGCAGCAGCTATCGGAGCCGCACTTTACCAATCTCAATCTCAACCTGAGCAGCGACTACGACACGGGCAGCGACAAGCAGCAGCTGGTGAACCAGACGTACATCTTCAAGTGCATTGCCAACAGTCCCTCGTTTCTGCGCACCAACAAGATCAAGGAGCAGTCGAAGAAGTTGCGCAATCTCTCCCTGAAGACACGCACCGCCAAGAAGAAGGGTCAGATCATATCCAAATCGAACGCCGTCTCGGACAACTCGCTGCATCCGGGTGATAAGTATCTGAACTTGTATCTGGTCGAGAAGAAGCATTCGCTGCAGCCACAGGTTGCTCCAACCGCTGCCCATACGGTGCCATCATCTCTGTCGGCACCTGCCACAGCTGCCGGCTGCTCATCCTCATCGGCAGCGGCAGCGGCAGCGGCAGCGACAGCGGCGTCACGTCAACAGCAGCTGCCGGCATTGTCGGCAGTTGCCGCACGGCAACAGCAGCTGCTGCTGAACGGCTCGCTGAAGAGCAAGACGAAGACATTTCCCGCGTATCGAGCATCGGTGCGCAGCGAGAGCGACGACAAGGAGTACAGGGCGGCTAGCAGCAGCAGCAACACGATACCGACGACGGGCAAAAGTCCGCCGGTGCCGCACTCGCTGGCGGCCAAGATCAGCGGCAAGAACTGTAACAATCTGCTGCACAACGCCGGCAACAAGCTAAGCGTGAGCAGCAACTCCTGCCACAAGCTACATGCCCACAGTCACGGACAAGGGCAAGGACAGCATTCGGCCTATACGCAGCATCTGGCATCATCGCCCAAGAGCTCCGTCTCCAGCAACGGCCATTTGAACAAATACTGCCTGACGGACCTGACGCGCCGCAAGGCCGAATTCAATCGCCAGCTGAGCGCGCCGACAGACTACACACATCACTCGTCCAGTAACGGTTCCCAGCAAGGCTCCGAGGCGGCCAATGAGGCGGTCGGCGAGTCGACGATCACAGTAGCCAGCGCTGGTGTGGTGGGACACAGTGGTCCGCACGGTCATCACGGCCATCACGGGCACGTGCACGGCCAGGCATCGACGGCGCCAGCCACACTCAAATCGCTGCAGCTGCACAACTTTGGTGTGCATCATCCGACGCCAAGGCCCACGTCCACGTCGTGCACCAACAGCTTCAACAGACGCCACATACGCAGGCACAAGAGCAAGCTTAGTGAGCGGTGAGTATACCACTTTACATACAGATATGCATACGTATATATATATATATATATATATATATATATATATTGCTTAACTATTCTTATCACCAAGCTTTAACCAGTTAACGAGCTGGCCAGTTGGCCAATTTGGCCATTTACTCAGTTACAGTCTTGAGAGACGCGACGCGACGCGACGCTCCAATTGCTAAGCGAATTACGCATGCAAAGTCGTCGCTCGACGTTGTGATACCCTGTACTCCATGAACACGCAGTGCATATTCATTTGACAGAGGAAGATTTCTTTTACAATGTATACAATATATATGTAGAGTTCATTTACCGTTATGCGTTCCGTTCGTCTGCTTAGACCAGACTCCGTTAGACTAAAGTCCGTAAAGTAGGCTATACTAGATTATAGACATAAAGCTTCGCTCATATGGTTATTAATAATGGGAATCTCGCTAGATTAGCTCCCTTTGACTATGCGTCCTTTAGCCTCTCTAGACTAGACTAGGTTAGACTCAGATAACGTTTTCTATATGCAAGATATCAAGATCTAGGCATCAAGATCTAGGGCAAAGATCTTAAAAGCAAATTTGATGTTACAAACAATCCTTAGATACACCTGCTTTATGCGTTTTTCGATATCTAAGCCAAGTGTCTTCTAAAAAGAAACCAATCTTTTCGTTCCCCATAAACTTTAGGGTATTTGCTAGTCGCGCACTGCCCACTAGATGTTATAAACAATCCCTAGAGACACCTGCTTTATGCGTTTTCCGATATCTAAGCCAAGTGTCTTCTCAAATAAAACAAATCTCTTCGTTTCATACCATTCCTTATAAACTTTAGGGTATTTGCTAGTCGCGCACTGCCCACTAGAGCTCCCTTAATTATTGCTGCTGCCGCCGCTTGTCGTTAAATTCGCGTCTCATGTCTTTTACCGGTTTTCGTTAGCTGCTATCGAGCGGCATTTGCATATTGCCATCAGCATCGTCTGAGTCGCAGTCAGTGTCTGAGTCGGGGCTTTACTTCGGCCAGGGTCTGGCGACTTCTAAGCCGCGAACAGTGAACTTCAACTTCATTCGTGCGTTGAGCTTTTCATAATTGAACCGCGCGCCGTCGATCAGGCAGCAGGACTCAACAACTAATCCCCCGAACGGCGTGAACAGTGAACTTTTAAGCCGTGCATTCGCCTGACCGTGAATGAGATATTGAGCATTGGGAATTGATTGCTGTACGTGCTGATTGCGTTGTTGACACGGAAAACTCTCGCGCCATTATCATAATCAATTGCCTTGGCGCAGCTCAGTGACTCAAAGCGTCTATATCTATAAATTACTGAACTAGATTGTGACTAGAGGCAAACGGTTTTCCCATCTCCAGTCTCTGAGCTCCATCTCAAGATCAATGATCGTTGACGTTGTTGTTAGCCTCCCAGCCCGGGCTCGGTAACCCGTTAGACTAAATCATTTACATAAAATCTAGAGGTAATTTTTGTTCTCGCTGATAGTTTTTTTTTGTGTTTTTATTGGCGTCAATTTTTGAGAAATAGCAACAAATTATAGTCGAGCTATAATTTGCGACGCGGCTCGCCGCAAAATCAATTAAAAGCCAAACGCAACACAACAAATATTGTTTTTATTTATTTATTGTGCAACGGCAACGCGAGAGCCTCAGAACAGGTTATCTAGCCGCCTCGGCAACAGCTCACAGCAGCGACGTAAACCTACTGAGAAGAAGAAGAAGAAGAGGAAGAAGAAGCAGGAGGAGGAGAATAACAAAAGTTAAATAAATGATCGAGCGAGCACAATGTAAAAAATCATCAGCAGCAACAGCAACAGCAACAGCAGCGGCAGCAGCAGCAGCATCAGCATCAGCATCAGCATCAGCATCAGTCGATCAATTATTTAATTACCCGCCAAAATTCCCTTTTCGGCATTCCGATTGCCGCAAATTGAGAGTCGAGGTAAAGTGATAAACAAACAAACAAACAATCGAATGAACGAGTAAGGCAACAAACAAAATAAACCGACAACTGGAGGACGAGCGCGATACACAACCAGCAGACGAACGCAAATTTCCGATTCCGAATACGAGCTGGTTTCGTATGCGCATTCGGTATTCGGCATTCGGACACGATATTCGACAACGCGTTCGTTCGGAGTGTTTGCCGGCGCTTGCTGGCTGGGCATTGCTACTTAGTTGCGCTCGGTTAGCGGGCTTGTAATAACTGAAAGTGATAAATTACGGTATATAGAGCAGACTGCATGCACACACATACACACACACATACGCACACACACTTGCATATGTATTTGCAAGCGGCGATAACATTGAGTTACGGTCATCAAATCAGTGCGAACAGCTGCTTCAACACGTTTCGAGTTTCCACTAACAATTACACGCCAAACCACAAAAGAACCAAACGAAACGAAACGAAACGAAAACGCAATCAAAACCAAAACCAAAACCAAAGCTAAAACTGCAGAGTTCAGCAATGACATTCGAAACGCATTGGATGACAGTGGATAACGACGGATAGTAACGGATAACAGTTATCCGATCGGTTGTGTAGAAATTCTAACGCTTTTGTTGCTGTTATAGCTCAACTTCGCGGCGTCGCTTTCGGGGCGTTGCTATTTTTAAATACACAAAAGGCACACACTAATAATAATACAACATAATAATAATAATAATAATAATAACAGTAATATGCTCTCGTAATAAATTCATTAGGCTAATGCGAGGCGAAGATTAAATTAAATCAGCTTCAACAGGCTTAATTAAAACGAAGCTTTCCCATTTAAAAACTACACTCAATTGAGTGTGAAGCAGAACAACAAAAAGAAATACGAAAACACAAAAAAAAAAAAACAAGTAAGAAAGCTCTAGTCGGGGTGCCCGACTAGGAGATACCCTGATCCCAGTCCTTTGAGTTTTGTTATTACAAACTCATTTAAATAATATTTAAATAATAACAAATAAAAATCGACATTGCGAGACCAGGATTCGAACCCGGATTATTTACGCAACGTGCACAAACTCTACCAACACCGCCACTTCATAACTAAAAAAAAAAAATAAAACAATAAAAAACACTTCATCTCCACTGGTGTCGAACCCGAACCAAGCTGCATGCGAGCGGCGCCTCTACCAACGCCGCCACCGTTCTTCTTACATGGACTGTTGCATATTTGAACATAAGTAGCAGCTAATATTCAGCACAATTCAATCGCAATTTCAATTCTTGGAATAGAAAAGAATACACGCATTTGAATGAATGTGTGCACATGCATAGGAAAAATGCGTGCGCGTGGCGCTGCTGACATGTGCTTTTGCAAATTGGCCAAACGTTTTGTTTAATAACTTCTGTTTTACTTAATGGATTTTAATGAAATTTTCAGCATATGATCTACATATCCTATTGGCTTAGTTGAGATGCAAACGCCTTGACATAATGGCCCTAGTTCCAACTAAACTTAAATTCTAAGAATTTGGGGGAATTTGGATCCGGTATCCAAAATCCAACAAAAATCAAAATTGCATAAAATATACATAAGACTAAATACAAAATTTGGAGTCTCTAGCTCTTAAGATGTTCGAGATATAATTTATTTACTGTATTTCAATAATGTTTTTATTCGATAACAATTAAATGCGAATAGTTATCGAATATTTGAAACAAACTTGACCTGCGCGTGCTATACACGGACCTACAAAAAAAATTTCAAGTCTCTAGCTCTTATAGATGCTGAGATCCACGCGTTCACACATACGGACAGACGGACAGACGGACAGACGGACAGACGGACAGACAGACAGACGGACAGGGCTCAATCGACTCGGCTTGTCGTCCTGATCAAGAATATATATACTTTATGGGGTCTGCCACGCCTCCTTCTGCCTGTTACATACATTTGCACAAAACCATTATACCCTGATTTCCCATTTTTAATGGGATCAGGGTATAATAAAAATATCATTGCACGCTTCTACTTTACCAAACAATAGAGGCACAGCCATCGCAGCCGAGAGCGCGGAGCACAGACCACGCGATTTCGCTTCCGCCACGAGCCAAAGACCTTGACAATCACCGAATGCAAGGTGAGATCTGGATGCTGCAACTGCCACTGGCACTGGCAGTAACAGTGGCAGTGCCAGTGCCACTCATTGTGCGTGTGCAACAATTATGAGAATTAAAACTGTATCAATAGAAAAAAAGCCCCGTTACTTTCACTGGCTTACCTTACGCGAGTACTTGTAATACAATATAACTGCTATAAAGTTGCATTTCCTATTCATGTTTATTTATTGTTATTGTAATTGTTATTGTTTTTCGCTGATGTGTTTCTTTGGTTTATCAATAAATGTTTTGCAGCCTGCTGAACGGCGATAGCGAAGAATCAGTACGCTGCTCATACTGCTCCGTATTGAATGTGAATGAGAACGACTTGCGAATTTCATTCGAGAACACCTGCACCGACTCGCTGGTCACCGCTTTCGATGATGAGGCGCTGCTAATATGCGACCAAGGAACCGAAATGGCAAGAGCTAAGGTTTTTCCTATACAGCTAGAGCAGGCATTAGCTAGCTAACTACTCACACACACACACACACATACACATCTAACTCCTCACAATATCAAACATTACAAGAGAACAGTGAAAGGGATATAGACTCTAATGATATGACTTCAGCTATTTTGTGCATCGTTGAGAATTAATCGACTCGTATCTTGCAGGTGCACTTTGATGATGTGTCGTTGTACGGCACTCCGAAAGAGGAGCCAATGCCCAACATACCGATAGTGTCGGAAAAAGTCTCGGCCAATTTCCTAAAAAGTCAATTGCAATCATGGTTCCAGCCGACCGACAATCGTCTGGCCATGAAATTATTTGGCAGCCGCAAGGCTTTGGTCAAAGAACGCATACGTCAGAAAACTTCCGGGCATTGGGTAATACACCCGTGCAGTTCATTCAGGTGAGTTACCCAAATAAGGGCTCTCTCTCTCACTCTGTCTTATTTCTAATCAATTTCCTTTCTAGGTTTTACTGGGACCTTTGCATGCTTTTATTATTAGTAGCAAATCTTATTATCCTGCCAGTCGCAATATCATTCTTCAACGATGATCTGAGCACACGATGGATTGCCTTCAACTGCCTAAGTGATACTATTTTTTTAATAGATATTGTAGTCAATTTTAGAACAGGTAATGTGCACACGTCAATTATATGGAGCGGAATTATTAGCCGATGAGTCGTCACTTAATCGTTTTGCACTTGCAGGAATTATGCAACAAGACAACGCTGAACAAGTAATATTGGATCCAAAGCTTATAGCTAAACACTATTTAAGAACCTGGTTTTTTCTCGATTTGATTTCGTCGATACCCCTAGATTATATATTTTTAATTTTCAATCAAGTAAGTTAATGTATTTGAAGAAACAGTACGCAACATTTTGATTAAGATTATGAAATTGCAGGATTTCTCTGATTCTTTTCAAATCTTGCATGCCGGACGCGCTCTGCGCATCCTTCGTCTAGCTAAATTACTTTCTCTAGTTCGCCTGCTCCGTCTCTCCCGCCTCGTCCGCTACGTCTCGCAATGGGAGGAGGTCTATGTAAGTAAACAATTTCGAACTTTCTCAATTATTGTTTCTGCAATTTGTTTGACTTTTGGTTTGCATAACAATAAAAAAATATGTATAAATATATATATATATATTTGTTTAAGTCATACTTAATGATATATTATATATATATATATTTCGATTTCGATTTCGTTTCCGAATTCGACCTCGACTTGATTTGTTTAGTTAATCAAATTAGTTTTTCAGTTCGCAACACAGTTTTTCTTTACCGACCCTCAAAATATATATTCAAACTACACAAAAAAAAAAAAAAAAAAAAGAAATGAAAAGAAAGTGAAAACCTAGCTCTGGGTTTTTAGGCTTTAGTACAGTCAATTGCAAGTCAAACAGTTAACAGTGATCAAAGTTGTCTATATATGTAGTCCAAAGTGCTCAGTCTTCTCTGATTCTGTTTTAGGCTTAAACATTCTATATATTCCCTAGGAGTTATTCGAACAATACATTTTCAGTTGTTAAATGTCTTAGAATATACTCGATGTCTTTGATTTCAGTTGATTTCAGTTCTTTCCTTACCTTAAGTATATATATATATGTCCAAACTTTCCCAAAAAATTCTGTGCCTTAAAAAAACCAACGCTGTACAAAAGCCCAAAAAAAAAACAAAAAAATAAATAAAAAACTTAATCTAAAGTTTTGTAATCTTAAAATGTATTTAACTGCCAATACTTGTGCTCCAAGCCCAGTTAGTCCAAGTCCAAGTCCAAGTCCATGTCCAAGTCCAATACTCCCCATCAAGTTCTGCAACAACAACAACAGCAACTACAACTACTACTCACAACAACAACCAGCTCGCGAGCCGTCTCTCTCTTTCTCTCTAACGCTCTCTCTCTCTCTCCACAACATTCTCACCAAAGACGCTTTAAACTTCGCTCTGTCGCAGGGGGAAATTTAATTTTTTTGTTTATTTTTTCTGTTTTTCAATATGTTTTTTTCTCTTTCATTTTGTTGTTGGCTTCAATTCATATTTATTGTGACTTTTCTTCATTTTGATGTTTCATTTCTTGCTGACTTTTTAAAGCACTGAAAATTCAACAAATTCTTCATTGCACAATGTACAAAGAAAAAGAAGAAGACGTCGAAGAAAATATATGAAAATCTTCGAAGACTTTTTTCGGAGTCGCAACTGAGAAACATTTCAAATAATTTTCAAGTGTTGAAAAATGCTTTTTTATTTCCTCAACACTTACTTTGCGCAACGTCACCAAAAAAAAGAGAAAGAACAACAGAAACTTGAACTCAATTTATTGTTTTATGATTATATATACATATGTATTTATTTAAAAAAAATAACTGTCAACTTTAGACAAATCAAATAAATATATATATCTGTAATAATATATATATATATATAAGTTTCCAAGAAATTCTCAAAAAAAAAAACAATTTGCTTATCGAAATCAGACAAAACTATTTAAAAACCCCAGCCAATCCAGGGCCTATAATACCTGTGTATATATATGGTTTTAGATTCTGCAGAATCTACAGAAAAAAAGTGCTGATCGCAGAGGGAGAATGCATAGAAAAGACAAAGATGGCTTGACTAAAAGCAACCTAATTCTCAAGGTAACAACCAAAAACAAAACAAAACAAAAAACAAAACAAAAAAAAAACAACTTTAAGATTTTTTATCAAATAAAAATCAAACACTATCAAACAAACAAAAAAAGATTAATTTTGGTAAACAAAAAAAAAAAAAACAAAAAGCCTTGATTGATTGACATTATAATTACGTATTATTGGTGCAACATAGATCACATTTTTTTGAGATATGATTGAACCAAAATTGAGTTTTAGTGCATATTTCGTTCGTTCGTTCGTTCGTTCGATTGTTCGATTGTTCGTTGATCATGTTTGCTTGAATTTTAATGTTCGTTCGTACATTCTGTAAATTTACTAAGACTGCCTTTTTATATACATATAACTAAATATTGATTGATTGATTGATATACATATATTTTCTTGATTTGATGCATAAAAAAACAAAAACAAAAATAATAATAATAATTGAATAGAACTTTGCGCCATATTCAATGTATTGAAACTTCGGTTAAATCGAGGTTTGTTTTTATGCACTTCACGAAAAGACGATAGCAATGAGCCGAGCTGCCGAAAAAGCTGTCCGATTTGCTTATAGACAAAGCTAAACTCTCTTTAGTTCAGTTCTAACTAGTTTTCCTTTCCGATTCAACTATCTAGTCTAGCAGTAGACTCCATGCATGAGCATGTCTTTAGCCACAGATTAAGCTTAAGACTTACGCTTTAGTTTCCTCACTCTTCTTTTTCAACATTATTTCCTTTCTTAGTTAGTACAGTGTAAATATAGTAGCTACAGAACGCCTGTGAATTGCATCTAGACACAATACTTGCGAAAGGTAATCGAATACCTCAGATGTTGAATCAATGCGAATTTCAATGTAAAACGGAAGAAGAAGAAAAGAGTTTCTATATATATGATTTGTTCAATGCTTTTTGCTTTAACACTTCGGCAAATACTTACGGTAAACAAAAACAAAGATATATAATACTCTCGTAGTCATTTGATGATTTGTATATATCGCAGCAGCAACAGCAGCAGCAGCAACAACAAAGTTTCAAGTTTGTTGCCTACACACACACACACATATATAGAAACACGCTCAGTAACAGCCAGCAATATTTATAATAAAAATAATAATAATAATGAAATGAAACAGCAGCTGCAGACGTTTTGCTCTCCGATTGCTGTCGAACAGCTGTTGAACAACGAACACGAACACTGTACTACAATACATATGTACATATCTCTAGTAGTTACTTGCATACATATATACACATATATACACACATAAAGTCTTATACGTATTGTGTAGCATACATTTGTGGGCAAACAAACGCTTTCTATCGCAAAAACTTACACTCTCTAGTGCATAATCTAATATACTATGAGTAAGAATAACGCTACAACAACAATGAACAAGATAAAACAAACAGCAACAGCAACAACAACAACACTAAAACACGTTTTGATATCGTAATCAATGCTTTTGCTTTTGTTTGGCGCCCAATTGCGACGCGCGCTTTATTGCTGCAACTCTACGCTCTTATGCTCTTATACTCTGTACTTCTACTCTACTACTACAGCTACAACTCTACTACTACTACTACTAATCAAACTCTGCAACTGTTGCCAATTACAAATATGTTTACCGTTACGTTTGTTTCTATTTTTGTTCTTGTTTTTGTTTTCTCTTGTTTTCTGTTTTTTTTTTTTTTGCAATTGGTTTTGGTTATGGGCTTACGTTGCGTTACGTTTTTTCTGTTCTCTCTCTCTCTATCTCTCTCTTGTGTTTTTCTGTTGTACAAAAGATTTCAGCAAAAGACTCGCGTGGCGACTCCTCGTTCCGTAAGTCTGTGTAAATAAAATCGAAGAAGATTGCTAAAGCCTGGCATAATGAATACCCTGTAATATTTAATACAAATAATACACGAAACAACAATAACAACAACAACAACAACCAGAAAAAAAAACTTGAATGCAACACACTTTTTTTGCTACTCTGTCCATGGGTTAAATATGTTATTTAGTTTATGTTTCTGTTACTGGTTTACGTTAATTTTCTTGTTGATTTTCGTTCTAAACTTCTGTACAGAAAACGTAGCACTAACAAATGAGATAAGAAAACGCTTTTGATTGTAAAATACTGTTGGAATAGTGAGCATAACTAAATATATATATATATATAGATGCCATTTATATATCTATATATAATTAGTTATTCTTCATATATATATATATACATATATATAATACTCGTTTTTACTTAAGCATCAATTTATTTTTGAAACTCTGAGCAAAAGTTAAGATGAGCACTTGTACCATAATAGCAGCTGAATTGCACTAAAAACAAAACTACGTAGAAATGGTTTGATTCATTGCGCTCAGGATGTATTACACTTGCCTAATATTAGCCTCACAATTACTTAATAATTTATTGGTTAATTATGCCTAATTTGTATTTGGATTGATAGCGCTCTTCCACTGTCTGCATCTACTACTACTACTACTACTACAACTAGAGCCAGCTGTGTGTGTGTGTCTATTGTGAATGGCCAAGCGCCGCGCAGCACACAAAATTCTGTTCGAATCTTGAGTTTATCTTCAGTTTCTCTTCTGGCTGTGGCTTGGTCTATTTATTATTTTGCTTTGGCTCAAAGTAATTGGCAGCTGGAAGTCCGAAAAGCCTACTAAAAAAACGTTCAAAAATTTCATTTTATTATTTTACTTGGAGTATTTGATTTGGTTTGTTGTAATTTTAAATGTGGAACTCACAATTGTAACACACACACACATACATATATACACTCGACACACACACACTCAAAACACACACACACACACATACATGTATAGACAAAGCGGTGCTGGGCTTAAGTTGATGTGCACTCTTATTGATAAATCTGGTTGCAGTTCCTCAATATGGCCTCGGTTTTTATGAGGATCTTCAATTTAATTTGCATGATGCTCTTGATCGGACACTGGAGCGGCTGCTTGCAGTTCTTGGTGCCAATGTTACAGGGTTTTCCATCTAATTCCTGGGTATCCATCAACGAGTTACAGGTATGACAAACACCTGTAAATGCATTTCTATTCAGCGAGAAGCCAGCGGAATTAACTCTTGACTCACTTTTCTCAACTGCAGGAATCATATTGGCTGGAGCAGTACTCATGGGCATTATTCAAAGCCATGTCACATATGCTGTGCATAGGATACGGCAGGTAAGCAAGCATTAAGGGCTAGAATAAAGAAAACTGGAATTGAAGTCTTTGAGCTTCGTCTTTGTTGCTTCAATTATTATAAAATAATATTAGTTTTTATACGCTTGAATGGGAGTTCTGAAAATGTATGTAGCAGATAGCAGAAGGCGTGGCAAAACCCATAAAGTATATACATTCTTTGTCAGTATGACGAGCTAAGTCGAGCTAGCCTCCGTCCGTCTGTCCTTCCGTTCGTCCGCCTCTTCTGCTATCCGTTTGTCTGCTAACTAAACTTCAAATATTAAGCTTAAAGCTGCGCACTTTATAGCTTTGAACAGCTTGAATATATAATTCATAAAAACTGAAAAAGTATTTTAATGATGGAAATTCTAGTTTGATCCGCACCAAATGTGATCAATGAAGTAGGCCTACCTAAAACTCGATGAGCTCAATGCTTAAAGAAGACGTTAGAAGAACAAGTTGTAGCAGAGTAGTTGAGCTTATATATAAGGTAGAGTAGCTGACTTGAGCTGTATAAGAAATAAATTATATAACTGAAATATTATAAGAGATAGAAGTCAGATTGCATTAAGGCAACTTGAATAAGTTTGCCCTTATTTATATAGTTCAATATTGTATTTATTGTTAATTGGACTTTGCAGATTTCCACCACAATCACTGACGGACATGTGGCTGACGATGCTATCGATGATATCGGGCGCCACGTGTTATGCATTGTTCCTTGGTCATGCGACCAATCTAATACAGAGCTTGGACTCCAGCAGGCGGCAGTATCGCGAGAAGGTCAAACAGGTGGAGGAGTATATGGCCTATCGCAAGTTGCCGCGCGATATGCGACAGCGTATAACGGAATATTTCGAGCATCGGTACCAGGGTAAATTCTTCGATGAAGAGTTAATACTGGGCGAGTTGAGCGAGAAGCTGCGCGAGGATGTTATCAACTATAATTGCAGGTGGGCGATCTATGAACACCAACAAATAACTGGCTGAGTGTGTGACTGAAGAAAACAAAATTGACATATATATATATATATTTATCCATATGCTGATCTATCTATGTTTGCTTCACAGATCCCTCGTGGCGTCAGTGCCTTTTTTTGCTAATGCCGATTCGAATTTTGTTTCCGATGTAGTTACCAAACTGAAATACGAAGTTTTCCAACCAGGTAAGCCTCTGAAGACTTGCCAGCTTAGAGCCAACTGTAACTGCTTCTCCAATTCAGGTGATATTATCATAAAGGAGGGCACGATCGGTACAAAGATGTACTTCATACAGGAGGGCGTTGTGGACATTGTCATGGCCAACGGCGAGGTATGCATCGAGTATGGCATGCTTCAGCATGCACATGTTTACAGGGTATCTATGTGTTCAACAGGTTGCCACCTCACTATCGGATGGATCTTATTTCGGTGAGATCTGTTTGCTGACCAATGCGCGTCGTGTGGCCAGCGTGCGAGCCGAAACCTATTGCAATCTATTCTCGTTGAGCGTGGATCATTTCAACTGCGTTCTGGATCAATATCCGCTAATGCGCAAGACCATGGAGACCGTGGCTGCCGAGCGGCTAAACAAGATTGGCAAAAATCCAAACATAATGCAACAAAAGGATGAGCAACTAAGCAATCCAGAATCGAATCAAATTACGGCGGTGGTCAATGCATTGGCCGCCGAAGCCGATGACTGCAAAGATGAGTAAGCAGTGCAGAAATTCTCTTATACAAGACTTATACACTACAGTATTATATTAGACTCTTATTTAAATATACTTATATGATGCTCTTATACACTTTATACTTAAATAAGACTCACATATAAATACTGTTATATTCTTACACTGTTATACACCATAATCATATATAAGAGTCTTACATAATACTCTTATACAACAGTCTTATACAATCTTATAGTGATATCTTATATCTCTTATAGTGATATAATATTAGTTTTTAGAGTAAATATTATTTACTCTTATACATCACTCTTATACAATTAATCTTATACAATATACTCTTATATCTCTTACAGTGACATGGATCTCAAGGAGAATTTACTGCATGGGTCAGAGTCGAGCATTGCTGAGCCGGTGCAAACAATACGCGAGGGTCTGCCCAGACCACGTAGCGGCGAGTTTCGAGCTCTATTCGAGGGCAATACTCCATGACACTGAGGCATCACGATTAGCCCAACCGGCACGCAACGAGCAACCATCTGAGTAGCGGTTCGCAAAACCCAAACAACAAAGCAAACAACAACAACAAGAACAACAACAAATAGTAATACACCCATAGACACAACAAACTTCACACACACACAGACAGACACACACACACATGCGTATATAATAATTAGTAAAAAAATGAAAAAACCCAAAAAAAAAACTACACAAAAATGATGAATCAATTTACAGTAGTCTACATATATATGCAATTGCGATTTAGTAGAAGAAAAAATGAAGACAACAACAACAACAAAAGAAAACAAAATGAGATAGAGAAAACGTATTACACAACAATGTCCTCAATAATTATTCATAATTTCAGCTCCGCTAACTGTGATGAACTTTAATATAAGAATCGAAAAAAATGAAAAACTAAAAAAAAAGATGAGTACATAAATAACTTATACGATAAAAAGAAAAGAAAAACAACAAACAAACAAAATTCAGCAGCCAGTTAAAGCATTCACACAGATATGAAACACGGCCATAGAGAAAAACACACACACAAACACACACACCTACACCTACAGTTACAGTTACATACATATAAGTATATAAGTTTTATGCCCACGATATTGTAACGATAACGAAGTGAATAGACTTTTGAATTTGCTACATAGGTGTTAGTCCTATGGACCTACTACTAACACACAGACAAACACACACACTCACACACACACACCTGTAGTTAAACATACACCCACATCCACACCCACACAGATACACGTGCATAAACTTATGATATAATGAAAACTTGTTACGTTATGCATACAACACCAAAAAAGAGAAGAAAAAGTAAATTAAAAAATTATAAATGCGCGTAGCTATTATGTACTCAAGAGCAACCAACAAACAAACAACAATTATGTATTATTGCGATTATATAGCATATTTAAATACGCATTGCAAAAATGAAAAAAGAAAACACTCAGCAATACGAGTAAACACGACAACAATATTATGATAAAGATAAAAAGAAGCAAAAAGCAAATTTAACGAAATGCATTAGTAGTTGACTATTAGTTTTTCACTCACTACAAAACAAAAATAAAGAGGAAGATAAAACACTGACACAACGTAGTAGAGCAGCCTCAAACAAAACAAAAAATTAATTAAATTAAAAAAACACACAAAAAAAGAAGAAAACCTCAGGTTGCCGTCAACGACAACAGCAGCAGCAGCAACAACAACAAGCAACATACATAAGCATTGACTATATACACAACATACAAACATACAAAACATACAAAACATACATACATACATATATATACAAAAGAAAATGAACTACATTAATAGATAATGTTGTCTTTTATAGGGAATTGTTATGACGATTCAGTTAAACAAACAAAAACAAATAATGTATTTATTGCAAAACTATAATTTAAATTGAGCATTATGTTTCAACAAATACTATTTAGTTGCGAGCGAGATCTTTTTGCGTAGTTTGTGCGTCTTTGTTTGTCTTATTTTCAAGCATAAATCAAGCGATAAGACAACAACTTGTTTCAAGATTTATGTAACTTAGTATTTTATTATACGTAAACTAATAAATGAAAAGCAGAAGGACAGCGTTTGCCTTAACATAAAACTTAAGCAAAGTCTTTCATTCAACACTACTCTACACTAAGTCTAAGGTCTTTTGTCTTAAAACTAATCAAAAACAAAATGTGAAACAGTTCCAATAACAGTTTCATAACTTCATCTGCAGTTATAAAATTTTCTTTAAGGCTTGTAACAGCGACGCACCCAACCAGCCTCGATGAGTGCCATGTAAATGCTCTTTGTGTGCAAGGCAATATTTGGATCTACCAGCATCATAGTGCAGGTATTATCCTAAAATATAAAGAATATCAATTTAGTTTCTAATCGACTACATCATTGTTAGCGCAAGTCCTACTGCATCGTTTATCTTCTCAATTTTCGCATAGAGTCTACGATAGCACACAATATCGTAGAAGTAGTTGCTTGCCTCCATAGAAAAGCATGTACCCTGCCTGGGCGTAATGTAGGCCAGTCTGCCGGGCCAGCATTGTGGCGGCAATGTGGCAAAGTCTTTGCACAAATACTTCAGCTCGGTATGACATATCCACATTCGATCGCCCGTATCGATAAGTACCACCTGTTAAGCAAAATCAATGGATTTTATATAAGTATCAGAAGGACTTCAAGTACTTGCCTCTATATTCTTTCTGCTACCAGCTTTGATATTTAAGACTTGTGCGCGCTGCCAACCTGCGCCCCTTAGTTGAACAGCGCCCAAGTGGCCTACCATTATTAAAAATAATGGCATTGTATAGTTTATCTCATTAATATTGCAGTAAAACCGCCTGAAAGGGGCAAGTTGATTTTATGATTTAAACATGGAAAATATACGTACTGCATGTTATAGGACATGTTTCTGTACTGCTCGTATTCCTCGTCATATAGCCAAAAATTGAAGCTATGCGGACTTGCTACCTATTTATAGATAGTATTTATTATATTAAGTATATATGGCATAACCCGAATTAGCTACCGTCACAAGCTGCACTTCGATGCGTTGCTCCAATTTAAATTTCTTGTGCACGTCTTGCGCAGGCAATTGAAAATCAAAGCGAACTGCATCTTTGGGATATTCCACACTCAAGACCCTTGCGTCCTGCAATAAATAATTACAATTTGTGAAGAATATGAAATATATATGAAACTATAATAGGTAGGCTACTTCAGCTAGGCGCGCCTAAATTAATAAGCAATTTAATTTGCGACAATAAATATTTACCACTGCAAAAACGGGAATGGCATCCGATTCACTGCCTTCATCTGAGGAGCTACAATCAATATGTGGCTCTCTCCACTTTGTTTGAATATTGGTTTCAACATTATCTAAATGGGAACATGAGGCATCCTCAGTATATTTGTAGTCCAGTATTTCTTTATCCTAAATAAATATATAATTTAATAAGTATGTAAATAAGCTAACATAAAGAACTTTTGGTACCATGGCATATGTCGGAATAGCATCTTCATCGCAACCCTCATCAGATGAAATATATTCCATGCGAGAATTCTGATTATTGATTATTTGATTGTTATTTGAACGAGATTGATTATCTAAATGTTTGGCCAACTGTGCCTCATCTGGATTCATATCAATTTCGTCTTTTGCAACATAAATTTCTAAATTGGTTTGTTCTGCCGAAGAGGAGCTCTTATCAAAATTGGCCATAGGAAATTTTGCAAACGATTTAATCAATGAATTGGTTTCTTTTGTTAATTTTTGTTGTGAAACAACTGAAGCTTGTTGTTTCTTGATATAATTGTCAGCAGATATATTGGAAGTCCAAACAGTTCGGTGACACCTATTATATTGATTATTATTATTCAGTCGCACATTGTTCGATCTGTGTTGCTCGTTGACAAACACGAGATCAGATTGTTCCGAGGGATAAATGAATTTAGGCTTAGCATGTTTTCTATTTCTGGACCTGTTGCTTGGTTTCTTCTGGCACTGCACCAAAGTTTGTATGTGGGCGGTCTTGGCGTGTCTCTTTGCCACGACATGGGCCATCGGTCCGCTGCCCAGTAACTATAAGATAAATAAAATATATCCCTTTAAGTACATAAGCAATTCATTGAATTACAAAGTTACCTTAACGGTGTCGGGAATTGAGAGCAAAAAGGTTTCGATGTCTTTGAAGCCGAGCTTACTGTAGGGCACTGGGCACCCTTCTTCGCTTGCATAGTCTCGCTTTAATCTTTCTATTGTAACACACTCTGGTGTCGACACTATTAATGAGTGAATTACTTTCTTAACGTCACTTAATAAGCCATGCTCGGTCATTTTTCCGATTTGATTTATACGAATTAACAAAATAAATTGGAATCTTAGCGCGTGATTGAAGTTGGCTGCGGCTAAAAGCATAGTTGAACTGTGGAACTAGTCTTAAAATAGTTCATTTGTAAATTTAAATTAAAATACATATTAAATAATGGTTTTATAAATAATTACAAATACTGGCAATAAGAATATTTAAATTTTAATATTATTTAAGTTTTGAAATAAATATTAATTAGAATCATAAAAAGTATATTATAATTAATGATATTATGCATTTATAAAAATATTTAAATAGTTTAACTACAATAACAATCATGACATTTATATCTATCACATGAATCGACCAATAATATATTTGCTTTCCATAAGGTGGCAACGCTTGCATTGTGGAACCTGTAGAACCAGTTTATTTATTCGCTTGTAGTGGCAGCGTTATCGATTCCGATTACGATTCCAGCTAAGTTGGCTGTGGTTCGGTAGCCGAACTAGCTCTTTCTTTTTACTTCCTTTTGGTTCCGAACAAGCAGCAAAATGTCGAAGAGAGGTATTTTCCAACAAAATAAATCCGAATAAATAGTGAAAAATATGACCAATCAATGCAAAATATCGGCGTTATAATGAAGTGTTTAATGCAATACGAGTGTTTAACTAATTATTTGTGTTTTTCGTCAAATAGGACGTGGTGGTACCGCGGGAGGCAAATTCCGCATCTCCCTAGGTTTGCCCGTAGGCGCTGTTATGAACTGCGCTGACAACACAGGTAATGTACAAAACAAGCAAACTATATGCAAATACAGTAAATTCAATAAAATGTATTGTGTTTCAGGTGCCAAGAACCTGTACGTTATTGCTGTGCACGGCATTCGCGGTCGCTTGAACCGTCTGCCCGCTGCTGGCGTCGGTGACATGTTTGTTGCCACCGTCAAGAAGGGCAAGCCTGAATTGAGAAAGAAGGTAAGTCTGCGAAGTCTATAAAAAATAAAGTGAAATGTGCAAAATATACTGCGTGTCGCATGCTGCAGCAGTAAAACTACATACTGAGTGTGTATGTGTGCGTGTGTGTTAGCATGCTCGAAAAGCGCTTATAATTTGCTCAGTTCACAATTTGAATTTATGGTTTATTAATGTTTGTTTGTTTCTTTTTCGCAACGCGTGTTTATTTTTAGGTTATGCCTGCCGTGGTCATTCGGCAGCGCAAGCCGTTCAGGAGGAGGGATGGTGTTTTTATATACTTTGAAGATAATGCGGGGGTCATTGTAAACAATAAAGGCGAAATGAAAGGCTCGGCTATAACCGGGCCGGTTGCCAAGGAATGCGCTGATCTGTGGCCCCGTATCGCATCGAACGCAAGCTCTATAGCATAAGCAGTTTCCAAACGTGAAATAAACCCAATAACGGAACACAATATGTTATTAAATTAGAACTGATTCTAGATTGTTTTATTTCATGGCACTAACGCATCTACAGTGGATGAATTTCGTTCGCTCGTCTTCTGTTTATGGCTTATGGTTTGGGTGCTTCCGTTCGCAGCGTGGGCTTTGGCCGTGTCACCTCCATCGATATCTTGCCGTTGGCGCCCTTGAACAACGCATAGCACACTTGGAATGGAAGACCCTCCAGCGCATCGCCGTTAAATTTGGTTATGATGTCGCCGCGTTGCAGCTTGTTATCGATTTCCGGATATTGTCCTTGTATCTGCAAACGAATCCTCTTATCAGGTGCAACGCACACGTGTTATCCCGGTTATACATACGATTTCGGAAATAGTGCAGCCGCGTTCATTGGGCGACAGCGATAGACCCAATTCTTTGCCGCTCTTCTTCATGAAGTCCACATTGAACTTCTCCAGTTCCGGCGGATCGGCGCGGTAAACTGTAAAGTTGACATTCTTCTCGTAGGTCATGTGAAACAGTTGATGCACCTTCAGCGTGGTCATGCTCTCGCAGTGCACCGGTCTGCCATTGATGTCGCAAATGTGATCAAAGATCTTCAGACGATTGTCAGCCGCCAAGGCGCCTTCCGGATAAATGTGTGTAATGACACAACCAGTCTGCAAAGGACATTCACGTACAGCAACATCGTGGGTGGGCCTGCGTGTGTACTTACCTTGACGAAGTTGTTCTTGCCACCAGATACTATGACGCCCAACGGTTTCTTTTCCACCTTCACCTCAATGAGTATCTTTTTGTTTGGCTTTATTTCAGCTGTAGCTGGCTCTTGTGGCTTTTCCGCCTCCTTCTTGGCCTCTGTCAATTGAAAGGCAATTTAATTAATCGCAATTCATAGTGGGAATAGATGAAAGTTAAGTTTTTTTTTAGCTAAATGGAGCACTTACCTTCTTTTTTCTTTTCCTCTGCCTCGCGTTCACTCTTGATGGACTCCTCGCTCTTGAGCGTAAGCAGAATCATGGTGACCACGCCTTCGGCGCGTTTTAATAATCCAGTCGCCTGGAGGGACAAATATTAGTGTTACCGTTAGCTGGAAAGTGTGGTTAACTGTAGGCACATACTTCATCGTAGTTGGACTCCAGTGTCACATCCTGATTGACAGCCAGCAGCATGTCACCAACTTTGACGCCCGCCTGGTGGGAACAGAGCATGACAATGAGCAGCTGAGCGTTTGGTGTCGAAGGTGACAGTTAGGACTTACCAACTCTGCATTGGAACCTTCACGCAAATCGGAGACAAATATGCCGTTGCCCACCTCGACGTGCTTGCCATAGATGACCATGATGCCCAGGAAGCCCTCCTTGCGCACCTGAACCGAGCGCGCCTTGGGGAACTGATCAAAGATGAATTTTGTCTGCAAATGTGGGAAAAGTTAAAAGCTGAACAGGCGCAGGAATGGCTTGCATTGGCTCGCCTCGTCTGTGGATGCTGGGAACTTCTTGATGGGCTTGACGCACATGCCCTCATCGTTGGGCTTGCGGCGTGAGGTAATCATCACGATCTTCTCGCCTTCGACGTTCTTAAACACGGCGCTGGCGTTCAAGTGACAGCGATTCTTCAGCACGTTGCCATTGACCTCGACGATCTCGTCGCCGGGCTTCACGTCCACATTCGCTAGCAGGCCATTCGGATCGACGCCAGCCACAAAGCAGGCCATTTTCTGTCTGTCCTTGTGGCCAGCAAGGGCAATGCCGAGCGGCACGTTGCCCTGGCGCTGAAACTCGACGCGACGCAGATCCTTCATCATGTTATAGCGCTTGTTGATCTTCGCCATGGTGTAGCCAAACTCATCCTCCTGCTCCTTGTCGCGATCTTTTTCCTGCTTGTTTAGCTTGCAGTTACCCGCAGAAGCGCGGTCGATCTGCGTAGAGGGAATCATTTGATGAGAGAGATGAAGTGGAATAGACAGTGAAATTTCCCAGCTGTCCGTTATCGGGGATTTTACTGTATACATACCTCGAAGCCCGCCTCGGTACGTATGCGTCCAGTCATATCGCGCGTATCCTCGTCGTCTTCATCATAGTTGAGCGGCACGTGCTTGACCCGACTGGATGCTGTGAAGTTTCCACTGCGTTTCGGATCGTTGCGCACTGTGGGCTGCCTGGCCATGCCCATGCCGCCCATATTATTGCTGGATGTTTGCTCTAGTGAGAAGGACCTAGAGTAACGACTTCATTATGAATAGAAGAGCTGCTCACCTTGATTGAATTTGTTCTTGGCCTGCATATAGCCATTGCTGCGCGGATCGTTGCTTTTGCTGGCCTCGTCGCTCTTGTCAAATGTTTGTATTTCCAGCTCGATCTTGAAGTCCGCATCCTTGATCAAGTCAATGACCGCCTGCTCCGTGGCATGCCGCACGTCCTTGCCATTGAGCGATAAAATGCGATCGCCCACCTGCAAATGGATCGCTCGAGTAATCCAACTATATCTTATGAGCTCATCTACAGACCTTTAGCTTGCCACAAAGATGCGCAGGACTATCGGGCACAATACCCTTTATGAATATGCCAGTCGTTTTCGTATTCGGCGAGTCCTTCACCTCGCCCCGCACTATACAAATGCCAAACGACTTTTTGCCCGTCTTGTCCAAAGTGACCATGTGAATGTGTTCTAGCAGACGGCGAGGTGGTTAGAAAGAGACGAAACGAGAGAGTATTAGTTTGAGACAGCCTGAGATATGGGGTCAGTTAGAGAGGGAGGTAGAGGCGAGGTGAGCGGAGGAGGAGAAACTATTAGACAAAGAGAGAGACAGAAAGTGAGAGTGATAAGGGAAGAAAGGGAAGAGGAGAGGAAGCAAAGGCAGACGTTTGTCTGGCGAAGAGAAAGAGAGAGGGAGACAGAAAGAAAGGTAAAAGAGAGAGAGAGAGAGAGATAAAGTGAGAAGTGAAGTGAGAATGATAGAGGAAGAAAAAAGAGACACAAACAAAGAAAGAAAAATATGTGAAGGAAGAGATGAGGTGAGTGAGGGAGGCAGGAAGAAGAACAGAGAAGGAATCAAACTGAAACGCAGATTTGTATAAATATAGACACATCTATAAAAGGAAGGAACGAGAAATCTATATGTATATCTATAGAAATATTGTCATACAAACTGTTATAAATCTATATACATTTTATAAGCACATAAATTGCAATCCTAACAATTGTAATATTTTTTAGAGAAATAAGTAAATTGGAAAGCAATTTTTCTTTTTCCCAATCAATCTAATCAGTCTTATATTCCTTTACATATATTTCCTTTTCTTTCTGCACTTCATGAGTATATACAACTCCTTCATTGCTTCTTGTTATTAGCGAATTTGTTAATACATTTAGAAACATATACTGCTAATACTATACTGAACAGAGTTTTAATTGTGAACCTTATGAATGCCTGACAACGGCTTTTGGCAAAGACATTTCTAGACCTGAGTCTAGAAGCTCTTGTGCTAGCTTCATTACTCTATGAGATTCTCAAGAATACTTTTAACATACTGATATACTACAAACAGTTAGCTCTGTACCCATTAAAGTGAGAGTATAAAGGTATGGGTAGCTTCTAGTCGTGCACTCCCGATTAACGCACTCTGACTTGCTTTGCTATACTTTTCAACTAATTATTGTGGCATATATTTTAAACTCTCTCTCGTTAAATTTTTTAGGCATTTTTTATTTATACAAATATTAGAAGATTTTTATTATATTAAAATTATATATATATTAATGTAGAATAACTTTTAAGTTAATTAAGTTAGAGTAGAAATAAGAGAGATTCACGTAATGCAAATATCAGCCATAAAAGTTGAATTTGATATATAGAAAAATATATTTAATGAATTTCACATGTATTAATTGATAGACACATTAACTTGTCAGCTCAGTTGGCTTCTCACTTGCAGTTCATGCAACCATTTTCAGCTGTTGTGTAACTGGTTTTGGACTAAATTAAATAAGTCAATGTCATGTTCGCAGCATTCGTTGCTTATATAAAAATGGAAATTAGATTTCATTGTTGATTGCTGGGGAATACTAACCACTGCCGCCGCCGGCACCGGAATTCCCTTGAAATTGAACCATATTCAATTAATTTATGTATATATATTTTATTTATTTACAGTGATGATTTGGTTTAGTTTTTTATTTATTTTTAGTTGTGAGCTTTTTGCAGTGAGCCCATTGAAAATCGCGCCTAAACTGATTTTACAATTAGCTGTCTGGCATTCTTGCTAACTGACTTAGTGGCCATTCTATTTTGAGTCTAAATTTCGTATCGATTACACTGCGCAACACGAGTGAGCCGTGCTGAGAGGTGTGTCAGCTAGCGAGTGTAAAACGAATGTGATTAAGAGCAGCAGTAATTTAAAGCATGAGCTTCACTTAACTTTATCTAAATTTTAATTAAATTCAGAAACTTGTAGCACAGTGTTATTGATTTGCCAGCGCATTTGCACATTGGCTTCAATTGCATTGAGTAACTTTCGCTGCTTTGCTGCGATAACTTTGCAGATATGACGCAAGACCCACACACACACACACACACAACCATCTCAGTCATAATATTTAGAACAAATCAAGGTGTGCGTCTTTATTGGCCATATTACAATATTAATTTGTAGTTGCCATTTGCAGAGTGGAAAAAGTCAACACTCCGCAAATGGAAGCCCATCAAATGCTTGCCATATGCCAAATGCCCATCGATTTTAGCTGCTTCAATGCACTCAACATGCGCTTAAGTACGTTGAAGACCAAAAGAAAATATTCACATGCAGCGCAGTGCGGAGCGACGGAGTTTCGGCATAGCTAATGGACTCGATTAATGAATGCTCGACGCAAATGAATTTAATTTGTCTGCAGAACTTAAATGCATAATCAAGATTTGCATTTTAATATCAAGAGCAGACGGAGAGTTGAGGTGGGCAACTGGGCTACAAAGCTACGCAAACATTTCCATTAAATGCTCCAAGGGAACAGAAATATGAATATTGTGTGTGCGAGGCAAGGCAAAGCGTTAAGTTGAGTCAACAGAGACGCACAAAGAGCGGGAATTACTTATATATATATATACATACATATGTATGTATGACGATATATATGTAGAAAAAGGGCCAGCAACGACGACGACGTCGACGACGAAACGATGTTGAAAATTAATTTCATAATAAAAAGCGTAAGGAAACCCATTTGATAAAACAATTTCCTTTTTGCCTCCCAACAGTCATGTTTTGTTAGTAAAGTAAATTGAAAAGAGAGAACAGCGCCCGACCAGAGCAGAAAACAGAAAGCAGAAAGCAGACAGCAAAAACAGTTAAAAAAGCAAAAATATGGCAATGAGCTTAACTTTCAGCGCTGCACGCATCTGCAGCGGCAAATGGCGGCCGCAGCCACTGCCTCTGCCTCAGCCTCTGGCTCTGTTTCTTTGCATTTGCCGTTGACTCTCCCTCTGCGCTCACACCAGTAGCTGCGCTGCTGGCGTCGCTGTTGCGTTGCGGCTGCTGTCGCTGCTGTCACATAGCGCTGCTGAGCGCTGATTGGCTATTGTATTGTAGCTGGCACGCCTTTCGCAATGGCCGCTATCAACAGTGTGCGTGTGTGTGTGTGAGAGCGCCTGTCCCTTTAATGCTGTTGCTGTCTCTCACTTTGGCAGCATCGTGCTGTGTGCGCTGCTGCGTCGCAGTCGGCGCATGGTTGTTGCGACGATTTAGTTAACTGAAGTGATTTTCTACTGTTTACTGTCACACACATACACACACACACACCTATAGAGACAACAGCATCGCGCTAAGCTCTTATGTAAGTAGCTACACGTGTACATACATATGCACGCTGTGTGTGTGTGTGTGTGAATTCGTTGTTGACTTGTTCTCGTGTTGTACTTACATGCAGTTATATCAAATTGCTAATAATCGTTTAGCAGGCACTTCTGAGTGCGTCCTGGAAATGAATAAAAATTACAGTTTTTGCGCAAAAACACTTCAGATGGTAGAAACTCGTTATGAGTTTGGTTTTTGGCACGGCATATAGCCACTTTAGCTTGGCTTTAACTAATCCGATTAATGCTGACAAATCATTAAAGACAAGTTATGTGTGCACTGTTTAACAACATATTTTCTATTTTATATTAAAAATTAGAGTATAATTTTGAAATAATAATTTTCTATAGCTAATATAATAAAAGCTGAAAGGAAGGAAGCTTTTTAACTTATGTATGGAATTCTATTCCATATAAAAATATATATAAAATCAGTAAGTGTATATTTAGAGATTATTATCTTTAAGTAGGAATACCTAACATTCCTAAGCGGAGCTTAAATACACTAAAGATAAGACAAGTTAAAATATTTGTCGTGCAAACTGCCTTGTTCATAAAAATAGTAGTGCGACAAACAGCACTACTATTTTTATGAACAATGCTGTTTATCGCACTACAATTTTATGAGCACAACTGTACATAAAGATTGGATGAATTGCAGATTGAATAGGCCCATGAATTAGTATATTCTGTCCATTTTATGTCTATTTAAAACTGTAGTTAGCTTATGCTTGAGTTTTCATTCCATGCCTAAATTATAACTAAAAGATATATCATATCTATACCAGCATCATGATATATAGCCATATGAATACTGCAATCTCTATCAATATGGACAGCTCAAACAGCTAACAGCTGCTGCGGAAGTGCTGCATCTGTGTCTAGCATTCCGTTTGAAGCGAGTGCCTCACGCAACAGGCGCTCGCCGTGCACATGAAACGCAGTAAAGCAAAACAAAGCGCATGGGGACTTGGCATGGGGCGGATAAGAGGCAAAAGTGAATATTCTCACGACAGTTGAGGACATCGACAAACAATTACGCGTACATGTGTCGCACGGGGGCATGGCATGCCCCGTGGTATGGATTATGGATATATGTGTTTACTACGAATATAATGGGCTCATAACTTTTAAATGTGAACGTGCCAGAGCAAATAATGGTGCCCACATAAATGCCACTGCCGCCCACTACGCAGCTCTATCTGTGCATGTGTGTATCTGTGTGCTTCTTTTGCTATAGCTGTATCGGCAACTGTAGCTGTAGCTGTATCTGTATCTGTATCTGTGCATTGTTTGTAAGCACAACGGCACACAAACAGTCGAGGCGGGCTCAATCGGTTTTTTTTTGGTCAATGTTGTATGTTGTCAACATTAAAACTCAATTTAAATGACAACGCATAAACAAATAATTGTCCTTTTGCGCACGGGAAGCACGGGCATAGCCGGACTCGCCGTAGCTGCTGTCGCTGCCCTAAGCCCTTGGCTCGAGTACGCCTCAAAGTTCACTCGCACGGTAGTAAGTTATTCAAATATTGAGTTTTTAACTCTCAACCACCACCACCACTGATGGCACTAGCAGCACCAAGGAGCAGCACCGCCCGCCACCCTGCAGCCAGGACGCTGGCTGTAGCATGTGCGCAGGGTCGCAGATGCAGATCCTGGTCCTTGGCCCGGGCCCATCGTTTATATCAAGTGCCGAAATAAAAGAAGTAAATTTCATTTGGCTGCCGACATCAGTCGAAGCTGCTGCTGCTGCTGCTGCTGCTGCGTCGCATCCCTTTGTTTGAGTTGCTGCTCCTAAATATATTTGATTTGTTTACCCTGCCCTGAAGCTCAAATCTTAAGCCGCATGTAAATGCGTTAAATTAAATTTCAAACGCTTGTACTCTTCACAGCAGCAGCGACAGGACAATTGAATGGCTGCGACCAGGACGAATAGATTCCATTTTATTTACTCTGCTCAAGGCAGAGTCTAAATACCTAATGCGATTATGGCACTGAAGCTTTCGATAGAGCCCAGCTGCATTTAGGCTGTATTTTAACTAATGCTGGAGTTCTCTCTCCTAACCCGGAGTCTTCTTCGATCCCTGCTTTATATTGCGCTCGATATTGTTGATTTTGGACATTGATAGCGAACGCACGTGTTCACACTTCAGAGCTCGCGGTTCGCGGCACGTGCTGCTGTTTTGTAATTTGCTCATCAATGGCGATGTCAAATATTTGCAGCACAAATTGATAATATCATCATCATTGTCAACGGGCTGCACATATTTTCTTTTCATTTCTCGGCTCGGTTCTCTGCTCTCTGCTCCCTTCACTTTGATCTAACAAATTGATTTACACTAACGATTATTTAATGAAATTCCAGCAACGCACAACATATCCGGCCGTTGTCCTGGCAGGAAGTGTGAATTACCTAACACCCGTTAAACGACGTCCGCCCGCCACGTGCCCCAGTACACGTTATTAGGTGTCTCCATAGCACTGCATAGCTCGACCAGATCCTTTGTTAACATTGTTTGCATTCAATTTTAACACTTTTTGCAGCCGTTGCATTTGAAGTGTGTAAACAAAAAGATTTTCGCTTTTTTTATATAGTTCTCTTTATATTAAAAATATATAATAATATATTAATTTCATTTTAAACATTCAACTATCATTTTTATACAATTTAAGCTTTTATTAAAAATTTAACAAAATTTAAAGAATATTAATATTGAAAAACAAATGAAACTGTAATTTTTTATTACAGTCTTGATTGATAAATATAAATATAAATTTCTATATATGCATTATATAATAATAAATAATAATAATGAATACACAAATAAATAAATAAAATAATAAATAGTATATAATAAATGTTAAATTATAAATAATAAATAATAAAAATAAATCTTAAACTTAATATTTGTATTCATTGTGCAAAGAGAGATGAAAGCGACATAATTAAAAAATAAACTTTCTCAATATCTATTTGCACAATGAATACAAATAATAATTTTACGATTTATTTGTATTATTTATTATTGATTGAGTATTATTATTATTAGTATTATAAGCATAATTACTAACTGCTCAGTATTTGCAGCCTCGTACCTAACAACCAGTCGGAACCTTCAAGTTGAAGTCGTTCTATGCCCTGTGCTCAGTGTTTCTCCCACTCTTTGCGTCGCAATATCTTTACTGCGAATTCAGTGACTATTTTCGAAGCATCATATATATATATATATATATATATATAAAATATCTATGCCCAGCGAAAATAGGACGTTTCCTCAGTAAACTGTTCTAGATCGGACATACTTTTTGCTGTGCATTTCCCGTACCTCTTCATTGACTTCTAGTAGGCTGTTGTCGCAAATCCTTTGAGTATTCCGCTTGCCCGCCTTTTCGTCTGTTTTATTCTTCATATTAGCATTAAAACTTACATTCACAGTCCACAGCCTGTCCATGCGAACTCAGTTCTTCTATGTGCAATTGCCCCAAGCAACTGAGCTCGATAGCTCAACTCAATAGATTTAGTTATATACGCCCAATGGACCATAATTGTTAATGGGTTGGCTTGTTGACTTTGGCTTTATTATCTCTGGCAGCAGTCAAAACAAATAGACGATTATCGGCGTCTGTTCTGTGTGCGTGCCGCAGTCAGCCAGGCAAAAGATCAGTGCCAACTATTAACAACTGGCCAAATAAGCACGCCCCACAAATTAGAGGCCAGAAATCGAAGCTGAAGACAAGACGAGCCGAGCAGTGCGAGTTGATGCCGGTTTTTATGGCATACGGACAAGTGACAATCATCCTACTTAATTGAATTCTTGGCTGCATAATAAATCAACTTAATGCGATCCAAGTGTGCCTGCGAGCATGCAAAGCAATCCAGAGCTCGAGCATGCTTACCCCATTCAGACGCGCAAATCCTTTGGCTTTTTGTAGGGCAGAGAGAGCGAGAGAGAGAGAGAGAGGAAATATGTGGTTTAGGCGGCGGCGGCAAATAAACAACAATAACACAGTGCAGTCGAACCCACCACGCCCACACATACACATACATCTGTGTGCGTGTGTGTGCGCGCCTCTCCAATCATGCCCATGCCCATCCATGGGAATGGTTGTAATTTCCACACTTGTGCTGACACATTCAAAGGGCTTTGGGTTTTATTTATGAATTGAGAAATTGACATCCTGCACGGGCGACGGCGGCGGGGGTTGGTCTTTGGCTCACGGCTCGATTTTTATTGCCGGCAAACAAGGAGGCTTAAGCGCACCAGAATCATCGTCATCAAATGAACAAATGAATGAAATGAGCCTCGAAACAGCGCCAGGCACTTGCCGCTGCATGTTGCCGCCCCTTCGATCCTGCCTGAAAAGCGAATAAATCGAGCGTAAAATATTTCAGCTCGGACTCCTTTGTTATACTTTGCCACTTGTTTGTGCCGTGCAGGCAGGTTGAAGCGATTTGTTTTGCCCAGAGCTGAGCTGAGTTGAGCCGAGCCGAGCACAGACCCGGGCCAGCTTTGCCCGCGCTTGCGGTTGAGATTGAGGTCCTGGCTGCTGTTGCTGCAGTTGTGCAATTTGCTCGCTGCTCGCTGCTCGCTGCTCGTATGCTGCCTGCTGTGATTTTTCCCATTGAGGGTTGATTCCTGATGCTTGTCCATCAAATTGAGCGTCACTCAAGTATTCAAGTGTGTGTTGCTGTTTTTTATCCTGCAGATACTTCAAAGATTTAATAATGACATAAGAAGAGCTGCCATTAAACCTGCCCAGCCGCAGCAGCCATTGAATTGTGTGTGTTTGCCTTTGCGATTCCGTGCCGCAGACAGGTGCAGCAGGTATCAATGGCTGAGGCAAAGCACTCCACTCACACAAATTAGTGGAGCCCAAGCAAAACCTCGTTTCATTGTCTCATATTGTGTCCTGCGCTCTGCGTCCTGTCAAAGCAATTCGAGTGTCAAATCTTTTATTTGCCTTTTGCAGATTTCGCAATAAAAATTGTGTGTGCGCCCATCCACGTCTATATATATATACGTATCCTTGGCACATCCTTTTGGGCGGCCTGTTTGTTTGCTAGCAATAAATTTGCTGACAAAAGAAGGATTATTGCTGGCTCATACCGCTGTCCCCTGCTCCCTGCCCCTGCCCCTGCCCGTGGCTGGTTCCTGTCAGCGTGCATTCTTCGGCGTTATTGTTTGCGCATAAGTTAATTGTTCCCCTTCAAAGCTTAAACGCATCGCATCCTTACGCTCAACTTGAGCACGCCCCGTACCCGGCCCAAGCCCATGCTGCGCTTAAGCGATGATTAACCGTGGATTGACAGGGGCTGCCGCAGCGGATTCGGCATGGATATGGGTCGGCATACTTAGCCCAAGCCCGGGCTGCCATCGCAAACTCTAAGGCAGAGTCGCTATGGCTACACTCGAAGTGTGGATCAAGCACTTACTCAACTGGAAATAGACTATGGGCAAATCCCTAACTAGTTACACTAATCACTGACTATCCTTAAATATTTATGTCTGTGTTGTTTATGTCAGCGAGTGGAAAGAAGTGAGTTTAGCCTAAGGCTTATATATATTTTCTTTAGTATATCATATCAAACTATCTAATAGATAAATAGTTAAACTAATGTGGCTTGAGTTGCTTGAGAATCCCAAGTTTGCCTAAGGAATACTATATTATTGGCTTAATGAATATATTGATATACAAATTATGTTTAATAATTAAATTTAGATTAAGCTGAAGTAATTATTACCATCCAGAATATTTGTCTCTGAATCTGAGTATTTCTCGCCATACACTTATTATTTTAAACTATATATAATATTTATATATATATATATATACATATATATATATATTTATATATTTTATTTTTATTCCAGTTCAGAGTCAGCTTAGCAGTTGCGAGTTTTGAAGCTTTGATCCTTGATCCATTGTACAGACAATTTTATATCTTATATCTAATATTATTATATATCTATATATTATTATTATTATTATTATATATATATATATATTTATTATATATATATATATATATATATATATATATATATATATATATATATATATATATATATATATATATATATATATATTATATATCGCATATAGTTTTCCATTGCGTTCTTTCCCCATTCTATTTATTTATCAATTTGTGTCAAATGGCAAATTATATTAAAATAGTCTCTTCTAATGAAATACGTCCATGGGAAATATTTTTACGTATTTATACTTTTAGTGTGAATAGTTCGTTCAGCTAAGAGCTACTAATACTTACAACTACTGGTTTAATTACTTAAGCATAATATTTATTGTAATTAATTGTGGCAAGTTTTAAGTCTTTCATTTCTTGTGCTCCATGCGCAATCTTCCCCTTTTCCTTCCTTCTCTTGCTCTCTATATGTCTCTCTCTCTACACCTCTCGCTCTGTCCCTATCCCTCTCGCTCTATCAAGAACTATTTTATTTTTTTCATATTAAGTTACAAATAATATTCAGAATATGATTAATGAATAAAATATTTCGTTCCCGATAGATGAATAAAAATTCCTGAATATAAAAAAAGTTATACATATATATATATATAGAGAAATCAGGAATATATAAACTTATGATTTTGTGTTCAGTTCAGAAGGAAATCATAAAAATATATTGTGCCTATAAAATAAAAATTTTACTTTTTTTTCATAGCAATTACGATATATTTCATCAGTTTCCTCATCAGTTTTAATTGACTTTTCCAAATAAAATGGAAATCTGATTTTTCTCAGATTCATTTATAGCGCGCGCATTCCTTGAATTCCGTTTAGTCATCGCATTGGCTTTAGAAAATCACATTTATAATAATTGCCATTAAGGATGCATCGAAATCAATGGCTTTCGAAAACGCTCGTTTATTACTTCTTTTGGAATTGAAGCGCTCCGTTTGCTTGGATGTCCATCTGAGCTCGTAAAAAGACAAAGGAAATCCGCAATAAATTTACCACAAATAAAATTGCACAACCAGAAGCAGCGCCACAGCCAGAGCCCCAAACCCCCAATAAAACCGAATACATATAGATATAGAGATATATATATAGAGGGTGGGCGTTACCACGCCCACAATGTTGACTAGAAATCAGTGATTTGTAAGTGTAGCCAAGTGATTTTTGTATAGCGATGATTGGAATGGGCTCCGGCTGGGATAAGCAACGAAAATAGAATAATGAAAATCATGCAAGGAGAAAGAAACGATATCAATATTGTCCTGCCAAGGGAGCTTCTATATATATATATGTGTGTGTGTGTGTGAGTGTGAGTGTGTGTGCTAGCAACTTCCGCAAAACTGAAAACTAATTTGAACGAAGTACAACAAATAAAACTGACTACTGAATGTTTAATTTGAAAAGGGAAGAAAGCGAACGACAACAGCAACAATAATGTCTAACAACTAGAGAACAAAAACAGCGAAAATGAAAAAGAGAAATAATACACACACACACACACACACACAGGCACACGCATACAGCCATACACACAATAGACATACATATGTATACCAAATATCCCCCCAATTGTGTTAAGGATGTTGCAAAAATGGCGCATTGGCTGTGAGAGAGAGAGAGAGAGTGAGAGGGAGAGGCAGAGGCGAAGGCAGAGTGAGGGAGTTAGCTAGGTGCTGTGGGCAGAGTAGGTAGCGGAACGAACTGAACTGAGCTGAAACGAGAACGAGAACGAGAATGCCCGACATACGGTTAGAAAAACATTCGCACATAAAAATGCTAACATTTGAACGAGAGCGCATACTAGCACAGCACACACACACACACACACACACACACAGCATAGCTCACTTTGTGTGCCTGTGTGTGTGTGTGTGTGCGTGCGGCTGACATAATGAAACATTATTAAGAGCCACGACGTCAACGCAGCAAAAGGTATCTAAATTTGAGAAAATGTTGCCCGCCAGCCCTGCGGCTGCTCGGAGCAGGGGGGATTGGGGGCGTTAGCGCGCCAAGAGTTTTGGCTTCTGCAGTCGCTGGCGTCGACGTCGCCTGCCAATTTGCGTCCGCGCCCGCGTTACACAATAGATGGAGAGGAAAACACAAATATCACATTTACAGCGAGCAGCACTCCACCATTTTATGTTATTACGTTGTCTCTGTGTGCGTGTGTGTGTGTGTGTGCGAGAGTGCGACGAGCGGCTGCTGCTGCCCCTTGCCCAGCCCCTGTCTCGTGATTGGGGGTGCACTTGGTCGTAGATTGGTTTACAATCTCAGTCATCCCCTGCTGAGAGCAGAGACGCAAAAGACTAGCTCCATCTCTTTCTGGCATAAACGGGGATGCTGATGCGCTGACGCTGACGTCGGCAGCGCTGCGCGACAACGACAACGGCAACGACAACGACAACGACGACGTCGACAGTAGAATCACAGTTATTCGAGATACGAAAACATAGCAGCGCCGACAAAAGCTCATGGAAGCGAGAGCGGCAGCGGTTTTGATAAATAAATGTTTGAGTTATGTAGAAAAACATTTCGGGCGAGAAGATTTTCGTTTTCGTTGCGATTCAGTTAACATTTGGCAAAAGGATTCCGCCTAAAACAGACAAGCCGACGGATGACGCATCAGAGCCAAGCCACAAGCTCGTAAGATCTAAGCAGTGTTCCACGTAGTTCAATAAAAACGGAAGCGGTAACGGTAAACGGTTAACGGTAAACGGCAACGGAATCGGAAATAACATTGCAAACTTGAAATTAGTGTTGAAAATATTGAAAAAAAATCGAGTGAAAAGCAAAAGCAAAAGAAGAAAGAATAAAACATAAATCAGTTCCTGAAAAATAGTCAAACAAGTGTTACGTCCTCTTCATAAGTTAAGCATTTGATTAGCATATAGACAGATCCTTACGATTAGAATAGTTAAGCGCTAAAGCAACAATAACAATGCACACCAGCACAGATCCTATGCACGCCCTGCACGACTGCTCCTCCCAGTCGCCGCCACTGCACAAGGTACAGCGCGGCGGCGGCCTCACATCCTCGCGAGCCTCCATTGCCGCCGCCGCCGCCGCTGCGGATGAAATGTCCCTGATCTGCGACGACAGCGACTTTGAGTCAACGGCCGCCGGCGGCAGCAGCAGCGGCGGCGGCGGCGGCGGCGGTGATAATAACAACGGCAACGCCAGCGGCACTATCAACGGCAACGGCAGCACCGGCGGGCCTCTGGTGAAGCCGCCCTACTCCTACATAGCTCTGATCACCATGGCCATATTGCAGTCGCCGCACAAGAAACTCACACTCAGTGGAATATGTGATTTCATAATGTCCCGGTAAGTGGCGCAGAGTCACATCTTTAGTTATTAATTAGAATAAGTTAGATAAGACTATTAGACTCTAGTTAAGGCTAATTTCAATGGATCTTAATATAAGTTCTTATTAAATTCTAAATTATTAAACAACTATTAAAGCACAGCAGTCAATAGTGTTTTTATATACTCAAACGAACTGTTAAACTAGTTCTTCATTCGACAAGGTAACGTCAGATAGTATTAATTTATTATATAATTAGACTGGCTAATAGAAAATTATATTTCTCTTGAATTCCTATTTGTAATTTTAATGTTATACTATTTTTATATGTTTAATTTTTTTTTGGTTTTTTTATTTCAATTTAATTATATATTTATCTTTATTTTATTTCATTTATTTGTTAAAATTTAATTTGTATATAAGTTTAATGCAATTTTTATTTCATTATTTTTTAGCTTAAATTATTTTTATTTTAATTTTTATATTTATTTTATTTGAAATTTTTTCTTATGTTCTTCTTTTGATGGAATTGAATTTTTTTATTGTAATTTTTTTATTCTTTCGTAATTTTTATTTATATTAATATTAATATTAAAAAGTTTCTTAAGTGAAAAATTATTCCATAAGATCTATATGGATTTATTTTAATTCTTAAGAAATTTTTTAATAATCTAAAACTAAAAAGTATTTAAAAATATTTTCTTTTCATTCAAAGAAATTTATATACCTTAGCTCAGAGAAACTCTATTGTTGAATAGAACAAAGAACGATCTTGAAGCAAATTGTTTTTCTATAGAGTATTCTTATAGATGACATATAAGATTTTATAGTAAAAGATTTGATATCCTTGCAGTTTCCCATATTATAAGGATAAGTTTCCCGCTTGGCAGAACTCGATTCGGCACAATCTGAGCCTGAACGATTGCTTCATTAAAGTTCCACGCGAGCCGGGCAATCCGGGCAAAGGCAATTTCTGGACACTGGATCCGCTGGCCGAGGACATGTTCGACAATGGCAGCTTCCTGCGCCGACGGAAGCGCTACAAGCGGGCGCCGGCCATGCAGCGTTTCTCGTTTCCGGCCGTCTTCGGCACCTTGTCGCCGTTCTGGATACGGAAGCCGGTGCCGCTGGTGCCGGTGCACTTCAATGTGCCCAACTTCAATGGGAGTCGCGACTTCGATGTGATGCACACGCCCAGCGATGTGTTCGACACGGCGCTGCGCGTCGACAAGAAATTCAACTTCTTTGCCAATGCCGAGGCTTCGTTCTATCAGAACAACAACGACAAGTTCGACCGGCTGTCGTTCATCAATCGCCGCATGGATGCAGTCGACGCACTGCCGCACAGCAGCAGCACCGGCGGCGATGCCAGCAGAGCCAACAAGTACAAAAATCCATATGCGTTCGATGTGTCCGCAGCTGCGGCCGGCCTCGGCGCAGCCGACTACGCGGACCGAGGCAGCAACTATACCGATCTCAATGTGTACAACGATGATGTGGATGCCGACGATACCTCGTGCGACAAGATCGACGTGGAGAGCGCCAACGAGCACGAGCAGGACTCGCACATATCGGACTCCGTCGACTCGGTGTGCACGAATCCAACACGATTAGAGGTCGCCTCAGAGGCCACCACACGCGACCCCGATCCCGAGCCGGAACGCAACTCGCCCTATGCGCTGCTCTTCGAGCAGACCGAGGCGTCCAACAGCTCACTCGCGATAACGTCCAGTCCCAAGACGCCCGCCAGGTCACTGACCAGATCCACTCTACTACACATCGACACGGAGCCCGCCAACCTGAGATGCGCCAGGCAGACAATAGCCAAAGACTTTCGCATAGAGACGCTGATTGGACACGGGCACAGCGATGGGGCGGCCAGTGATTAGAGAACTGAGATGGGATCTCCCTCTCCCTCTGTCTCTCTCTCCCTCTGTCTCACGCTCTCTGCATATGCTTGGGCATATTTTAACACTTCTGTACGTTGTAAACTTTAGCTGTAGTAGAACACGGACCCATTGACGTATCCCCAGCTCCGACAGCATCCCGTTTAGCACCCACGCATCTCCCAGTTACCTTTCTGCCAATGCACGAACATTTTAATGCGACCAAAGAAACGCGCCAGCTGCGAGTCCACATCAATTGTATAAAATATATAGAAGACGCACATAAATAAATATTTATGCCCGATTGTAAGCAGAATATACATATATAAAGAAATTACATATTTATAGCATACTTTTAAACGATTGCATATGGCATACGCGTGCACCTGTATGTGTGTGCGTCTACTACTACTGCATATGTAGATGCACGTCTGTCTCTCTATCTATGTGTGTGTGTTTGTGTGTATTTACATGCATGTATGCATATAGTGTATGTCGATGCGCCCAGCACATGCAAACACTATTAACTATAGACGTAGTCACTAAGAGATTTGCTGATGTTATTGAAAATTTAATAAAAACTATAATTAGAAGATGAGCATCCCTTGAATAATGCATACAAAACGTAAGTAGGACTGAGCAGGTGAGTTCGTGGGATAAGCTATTAAGAATTTGGAATAATATGGAATATATTCTATATGATTTACTATATTATATACTTATATATATTTTATATATTTATATTTTATATTTATATATTATTTATTAACTTTACTATATTATACTATTTACTATATTATTTATTTACTATATTATATACTTATATATATTTTATATATTTATATTTTATATTTATATATTATATATTAAATATTGCTTAGTTACATATTTCTGTTTTTAATGCAAAATTAGATTATATTTCTTATAATATTTTTTATTATTATATATAATATTTTATATTTATTTGTATTCTTTTTTAATTTATATAATATTTTCAAATTGTTTTTTATTATTATTTTATTATTTATTTATTGTATATACTATTTTGTATGTATTATTTTTATTATAATTTTTAATTATTTATTAATTTATTTAATACTTTATTTTTTATTTTTATTTGCTTACAATTTTACGCCTACAGCACGCTTAACTTAGATTAGTTTTTTGTTAATCTAATTGGAAATTTTACTTAGATTTATTAGCTAAGCTCTTCTATACAAATGTACAGTTGTGTTCATGAAAGTAGTAGCGGTGCTCCACACAAAACAGAAGCCAAATGAAATGGTATTATTTCTGTAGCAAAATTAAAATATGCCAATAGAATGCAAAGAAGACAGCTACGAAAAATACAGAATTCATATGATTTTGGCCATTTTATAGAAACGCATTGAATATTGGTTGTACATAGAAATAGTAGTGCTGAGTGTAAGCAGCTGAAAATTGAATGTCAAAAGAAACTAATTTTCCTGGCCTTCAAGTCACTTATTTCTATTCATCATAAAGATGACTTGGCAGCTAGAAACAATCTGTAATTATTTTATTATGTGTGCTACAGTTTCTTCATTAAGTTGGCAAATAAAATATCTATAAGATTTAAAGAATATTTAAATGATATATTTGCTGTTGAGCTTAAGATGGACTTTGAGCTACTTTTTAGTCCAACAAGTATATAGTTTTTGATTTCATTTATGTTAAGATAATATTTTTATTTAATTTAAGCTTAATTTCTTTCAGCATAGTATTTTATTTTATTTTACTAAAAGGCAGAAATAAAACTAACAAAATCAAATTTTCTTATCATTTCAATAAATTTCAGTTTATTTTATTTTTACAAATTATTTAGAAATTTTTATAATGATTATTATGCTTTACTATCAAGATGGCAATTTAAGAGTTAACATAAAAATAAAGATATTTGGCATTAACTATAATTTACTTTATTGACACGCTTAAAAATGTTAATGACCCCCAAAAGTAGGCAACACTTTTTCATAGTAAAGTTGTCTAATTGAAGAAAGTTGGAGTCTTAATTGAAGAAACAATTAACTGCCAACTGTATGGCTTGACACTTGCAACAAGTTCAATGCAAACACAACTCTCTCTCGCGCTCTCTCTCTTCCATACTCTCTCGATTGTCTGATAACTTTTTGCCAACTGTCAAACCGGAATTTCAGCTGTCAAAAGGCTGGAGCATGCGCCGTTGCAATGGCGCTCAGCTGTTCGTGAGGCTCGTGCAGGACGAAGAGTGAAACAGGGACGACGCGCGTTGAGTATGCGTCAGTGGAGGAAAGCTTTGCGGCTCTTGGCGAAAGCTCTGCGCGGACAGTGCTCTGAAGTATTTGTAGCGTGGTATTCCAGTGTTAAAACATTAAAAGCTAGGCTGGAAAAAGGACAACAGTTAAATAGAAGATACCAACACTATTGGTATCCAGCGGTACGGAGCTGCAAACTCCATTTGGCATAATTCCCCACACACTCACACACACACGCACACACAGGCACACACAGCAAAAAGTCGATTTTTCACCAACATAAAGTTGTATATGTGCAAAACTTTCGAATCGCTGGATATAGTCGCTGCAAACGCGAATTAATTTAGCTAAAAAAACTGCCATAAATACGCATAGGAATACATATATTAAGAATGTGTGTGATATAGAAGTGTAAAGCATTTAACTTTTCATACCAAAATGCTGAGCTCATCATAGAGCGTAGAAAAGTTCTGCCAGCAGCAGCAGCAGCAGCGAAAGGAGCCTTTGCCCCCCCCCACCAAACTGCGCCCGTGTCGAGTGTTGGCCTGTTGTTTGTGATGTTATGTTTATGGTAATGAGAAAGGTGATAATTTGTGTGACCAAGCGCCTTAAAGGCTGTTGAGCAATGCGCAGCGGCCGGAGGCAGACGACAACAGCCTTACCCTAAGCCAGAGCCAAAATTCAAATAGGAATTGCGACCGCAGGCAGCAGCAGCAGCAGCTGAAAGCACTTTACGTCCGGGTTAAGATAACGTTAAGCAAAAGCTACGGCTGCACAACGACAACAACAACGACGAGGACGACGACCAGGACCAGGTCGACGACTAGAAAGCGCACATGGCGAGCTGGAGCTGGAGCATCTTGTGCGCAACGCTGTTGGCCGGCCTCACGTTACTCACGGGTAAGTCGGGGCGTACAGACAGTGGTGGAGAGACGGACAGTGCGAGAGGGAGAGGCAGCTTATTCTAATCCTAATCCTATATATAGTGACCCATACGGTGCGCATTACCAATCTCCGGGTGCCGCACACTTACACACTCGAACGTGATAATGAGCCCGATCCTTTGGTGTTGGACTGCGAGTACGAGATGGGGCCAAGGGAGAAGGGCTTTGTGCTCAAGTGGCTGTTCAATAATCACTCCATCTATCAATGGATACCATCCGTAAAGGGTTTTGCCATGGTGAGTCATCGTCACCCCATTTCAGCTCAAAACGTCAAATACAAAGGGCGAAGACGAGAGAAAAAACAAAAAATTAATTAACATAAAATTTGCTTTCTTCTTGTTCTTCTCACATTTGTTGTCGTTGTTGTTGGGATTTGTAGGGCTTCATGAAGGCAAAGATAGACACCAAAATATTCACCATGGAGGGCAGTCCCGGTGTTATATCGATAAAGAATCCCGACTGGAACATGACGGGGGAATACACCTGTGCCGTGCAAACCTTTGAGTCCACGGATAAGCGAAGTGCCCGCTTACAAATAATCGGTATGTGAATGTGACTGCGACTGCCACTGTGGATGGGTTTGCAATTTACATATGTGTATATAAAGCTATTGTTTCCCTTCGGTTATCCCAATACACTATGAAGCGTACGGCTATATTGATGTGTGCTTCAGGATGAATCAATTTGTTGAGTAGGCCACGTTTTGTTAGGCATAGAGCGAGAGCTTAGTGCAGTTGCAGTTCTGATTAGAATTGTATTTATAGGAAGTGGGTGATATTATAGCAAAGCTAATTGTATGTTTGCTAATTTTCTTATTGGAATGTATATGGGCACCGTGTTGAGCTCTTGCTGTGTATTTGTTATTGGAATTAATCTTATAGGAATTTTAAATAGGTTTATGAATTCTTATTGAAATGCTATTGTGAGTAGCATATTGAATTAATTGGTTTTTATAGGAAATCAAATACGTGCACATATATGGTAGCTTATATTTCCAATTGGACGTGCTGCTATAAGAAATATATTTAGCTCTTGAGTGTGTATTTGTTATTGAAATTGGTTTAATAGGAAACTATTATGCATATATATGAATATACATATATATCAGATTTGTATGAGTTGGAGCTTAAGCTATATATCTTTAATTATTTGAATATATAATTCCATTTATTATTAAAATACATTAAATAAAAAAAAAATGTATACATAAATATATGTTATTTTAGAATATTATGAAGTTAAAAAGTTAGCTTTGATAATTTTCCTGATTGAAGTATAATATATAGATATATATAGATAAACTATTATGAAAGTTAACAAATTTTTAATTTCTGTAATTTGATGAATTCAATATATGCCAAAATATCTTAAATCCTCTTCAAGCTGAACATCATTGAGCATCTATAGAGTACCGCAAAAGTCGGCTCTATTGAGCTCTATTTTACTCACCTGTTTATGGCGTGAACTTGTTTGCATAGGTGTTGGCTAGGTGTGTTGCCACATGTGGGTGTGCGACTGTGTGTGTGTGTGTGTTTGTGGCACGTGCGACTCATATTTGCATGCGTGTCATGTGGCAGTCGCTGCGGTTATAAAGCGCCCAGCCAGCAGCCAAGCGCCGCCTCTTGTTTTTGTTTGTTTTGTTTTCTTCTTTTTTTTTGTGTTTTATATCAAAAGTTTTTTGTTGGTTTTTTTGTGTTTTTTTGTTTAGTTTGACACTTGATTAATTCTCACGGACTTTTTTCGCTACATGTCCTGTGACCAATCTACCCACGCCCCCTTTGAACACCAACTCGATTGGCGAACAGTTCCTGAGTCGGATTTCATGCTGGAGGCACGCATGGGTGGCGAGCAGACAGACGTGGACATAATGTGTGCCGTGCAGAATGTTTTCCCCCAGCCGGTGCTATCCGTCATGTAAGTAAGGATCAGCTTTCGCCAGCGATATCTAAAGTCTGTTCCTATTCAGTTTTGATACACATATACTGGACTCGGTGCTGACGCAATTGGATCAGAATCCCAGTGGCCTGTACAGCATGACAGTGCGGACGCGCATTCCTAGAGATCAACTCGAATCACCCACACCGATCACATGTGCGTTTTTCCTGCTCGGCACTAACTATACCAAGCGCAGGGAAACTATTTTCTATGGTAAGTAGAGGTAAGCTGGCAGGCAGGCGGGCCCCCCATCCACTCAAGCAGATCTTAATTAAGTTTTCCTCTCGCTCTTCCTCAACTTCATCTTCGCCTGGACGCCCATTGCCATGCAGATAAAGCCACAAATATACAACGCAAATGGACAACAGTCGCCGTAGTTATGTCGATCGCATCTTTAGCTTTAAGCAGTTAGTTTGGTAGTGTTTTTTGTAGGCTATGTACGTATTTGTTTTTATGTTCGTATAGAATGTTTAAAAAGAATTTCATTTTTAAATAGAATTTTAAAACGATAAACGTAATTTTTTGCGGTATTTTTAAAAAAGCGCTTATTTTGTAAATGCATGTAAATGTAAGAGAAACGAATGATACACACACACGCATACAGTAATACACACATATACACACACATACACTCAAATACATACAAAAGTAAGAAAGAAAACTGAACACAAAAACATACATTAAACATTCAAAAACACAGAACAAAAAACAGTAAACAAGCAGAAACAAACAAACAACAAACAAGAACAAAAACTAAAACAAATTATTGTATTCATATATTTACCATATAAATTAAAAAAAAAATATATATATAAATAGTTATGTATGATGTATAGGTCTAATTGAGTACAGAAACGCTAATAAAAAACGAAAACATTAAAAGTGCATTAAAATAAATGTGTGGTCAAATGTTTTTATAACAAGTTAAATGAATAATATAAGTTGGTAATATTTTAAAACTTTTCAAATTTATGTAAATTCTAAATAACCATTCAAATGTAACGCTTATAAGCTATTTGGTATTTTTTGGTGCATTTCGCTTGTGGCACTGTACAATGCAGCCCTGCGCAAATGGTGTCTCTTTTTTATGCAGCCCTGGCGCGCATGTTCGTACCAGCGCTTCCAGTGTGCCTTCCCGTGCGCCTATGAGTATGCAGTGAAAATGACAGCACTGGCAGCAGCAGCAGCAGCAGAGAAATCAACATCATTGTGAACTTAAATAGCAAAAAGTTGACGCCATAGGCCAGACGATAGGCAGAGCCAAGGTTTCTGCTCCCTTGGCACATTGATTGGATAATCTGCGAGCCATATTAACAACACTTTAGCTGTCACAAAAGAGATATAACAATTTTTACTCAGCAGCATGTCCTAGTAATAGTAGCTGGAAGCGTGGAAACTCTCAACCAAATTGTTGGCAGAGCAACAGTAGCAACAGTAGTAGCAGCAGCAGGAGCAGCTAATGCGGAAGCATGGCGTCCGCCGATGGCGACACTATCAACACCATTGACCTGGACAGCTCCTCAACATCGCAGGCTAAACTAGCTGAGCCAAGTAATGGTAATTAATCAAAAAAAAAAAATTGCCATAAATAAAAGCATTTTTGCTATTGCAAAAAAGTTCACAACGAAATTGTGGAAAACAAAGACGAATTCGCTACGAGCGCAGACAAAAAATCAATGAATGGCAAATGGAAGTGGCCGTGGCGCATGTGTCTCGAAACTAGGTGGGTGGCAGGGGGCGCGCCCCATTTGACTGACTGGCTGACTGGCTGACTGCCTGACTGACAGAGATACTTGTGTGAGCCAATGCCAACACATTTCCAATTGATATTTATATTTCAAGAAGGACCTATATAAAAATCAAACGAAAACAAAAGAAACTTTCAAACGGGCAACAACCTGTCAACTATTTATGGATACTAAGCGTGTGTGTGTGCGTCTAAAAAGTTTGCGTGTGCGTATGTGTATGCGTGTGTGCTTGTGTGTGCGTGAATGTACCTAACACAAGTTCAAGCTCAAGTTGAATTGTTTCCCACTTGGGTCATTCGCTATTCATGTCCAGCACATTATAAATTATATATGCATTCAGCACGTTAAGTAGGCAACTAATAATATACTTTCTCAACTTGTAGTTTCCACCGACCATGTGGGCAACTCATCGCCCGACGTAAGTAAAGCCATTGGATACACACATGTTTAAGTTTATATATAGCATTGAGCTTCAATATTCTATATTACTCTCAGCTGGGCAGTCGGCCTTTGCGCTCGGCCAACAAAGCGGACAAGGAGCGAAAAATTGGACACAGGCGTGTTGGCGAGGGCGGCGAGATTACCTACAAGAAGATACAGACGTCGCAAATTATGGGCTCCATACAGCTGGGCATACAACACACAGTGAGTTGCAGCAATATAAAGATATTCATTCATATTGAAAACGTCTGTAATTTTTCGCACAGGTCGGCAGCCTGGCATCAAAGCCTAAACGTGATCTACTTATGATGGACTTCTGGGAAATCGAGAGCATTACGTTTCCGCCAGAGGGTTCTAGCCTTACACCTGCCCACCATTATAGCGAGTTCAGATATAAGATCTATGCGCCCATAGCATTTCGTTACTTTCGTGATCTGTTTGGCATACAGCCCGATGATTTTATGGTCCGTTGCTAAACCACATTCAATGATTGTTATAAAAATGTATCTTTTAGATGTCTATGTGCACTTCGCCGCTGCGCGAACTATCGAATCCAGGTGCTTCCGGCTCTATATTCTATTTAACGGACGATGATGAGTTCATTATCAAAACGGTGCAACACAAAGAGGGTGAATTTTTACAAAAACTACTGCCTGGGTAAGGGAAACACCTAGATGGATATATGTCTAAAGAAGAGAGGCAGAGAGAGTGAGGTTATTAATGGCTTCATTTCCAACAGTTATTATATGAATCTCAATCAAAATCCGCGCACTCTATTGCCGAAATTCTTCGGCCTCTACTGCCTGCAAACGAGCAATGCCAAAAATATTCGCCTGGTGGTGATGAACAATCTGCTGCCATCGTCGGTGCGAATGCATCTGAAATATGATCTCAAGGGTTCGACGTTTAAGCGTAAGGCATCGAAGGCGGAACGGGCCAAGAAATCGCCCACGTACAAGGATCTCGACTTCATGGAACAGCATCCGAATGGCATTTTTCTGGAGGCGGAAACCTATTCGGCTCTGATCAAGACCATTCAAAGGGATTGCACAGTGCTGGAGTCATTCAAGATTATGGACTACTCGCTGCTGCTGGGCGTTCACAACTTGGACGTGGCTCTCAAGGAGAAGCTGAGTGAACAGCGAAAGCCATTGAGAGCTCCGCTGGCCGAGGATTCCGATGTCGATGAGCCGCTGGAAGCTGCCGAGGGCGATGGCAAGGATCGTGATGCGGCCACGGGCATCAGCAGAAATAAGTGAGTATTCAAGGGGGCAAACGATGTGGAGAAGCCAATGATAAAATGCTAATCCAGTGTGGCATACAGATCGGTGAATAGGCAGCGTCTGGTGGCGCATTCCACGGCCATGGAGAGCATCCAGGCGGAGAGCGAACCCATCGACGATGAGGAGGATGTGCCGTAAGTGCAACAATTGCCAAACAATTTCTTGCTCTAAAATATATATATATATATATATCTTAAACAATCAGACCTGGCGGCATTCCGGCACGCAGCGAGAAGGGCGAACGCCTGTTGCTTTATATTGGCATCATCGATATACTGCAATCTTATAGGCTAAAGAAGAAGCTGGAGCACACATTCAAAAGCATTATACACGACGGGGTAAGCGCCTGAGATAAGTTGAGCTCGGATAGGAGAATCGAACTATATATATATATATTTTGCTTTGTAGGAGACCGTGTCTGTTTGTCGGCCCTCGTTCTATGCTCAAAGATTTCAAAACTTTATGGCTAAGACCGTATTCCGCAAGATACCATCGCGTAAGTCAGCTGGCTGCCGCAACTGGGCTAAGTACACGTACTATAAGGCATTTTTGTGCAATTGGCAAAAAGAAACTACTTAAACATGTCCGTGTTGACATTTGACCTTTTGGCGTCGTTTGTTGCGTAGCTGCCACCCACCCACACACACACACGAACACACACACACACACATATATATTGGTATATCTGACTAATTGATATACTTATTAAACACATTGTAAATCGCTAATTTAGTTTGATTCAGTTTTTGTGCAGCAAAAATGCAATATGGTACACACTTTGCCCCATTCGGTAGTCGGCTAATTATTATCTATTATCTCGAGTCGTTAATCCGTAATTTGAATTTGTGTATTCTTTCTTTCTGAAATCGCTGTTCTCTGCTTTCTTTTCGATATTACTTTGGCGCATTACTCTCACTTGTACGCATAGTGGATCTCCCAGAGATCAAAGGAAATCACAGAAAATTTCGTACCTTGGTAACCAGTTATATAGGTAAAGAACCAACAATAATCACAAGGTGTATCTGTTATGATTTGATTGCTAAGTAACTAACTAAGATATATACATATATTTATATACATCTATATATATTTATTAAGTTCTTACACTTTGGTTTTATTTTATATACTTAATGCACTTGGTTGGTTGATGAAACCGGACGCAAAGCATGCCTCTCGATCACACGTTAGTGTTCATCTCTCTAACCCACATATCTAACTAATCCAAATGCAATGAGCTTCTGCTTTAAGTGCTGCGCCTACTCGATCACACCTTTTCCACGTTTCCCGCTTGTCTCGTTTTTAAACTAATTCATCAACTTTGTGGAATCTTACAGCGCTAAAGCACTCGCCGTCGAAGAGAAAAAGCCTCTCCAAGGCCATACAGCGATCCATAGACAGCGACAATGAGCCCATACGAGGTGAGTGAGCATTGCTCAATTGAGCCGAGCCACTTTTCTAATCCTTTCCATCCATCTCAGCTGTGCACGCGTCGCACTCGCACAGCAGCGGCAAAATACATCAGCCATCCAAGCCGTCTAACTCAGAGCCCACGTCTGCAGCAGCAGGTGGCGATAGGGAGAGGGACAGAGATCGGGATAGGGATAGGGATAGGGATAGGGAAAGTGGGCGTCACTCCAGTGCAGCTGGCCAGAGCTCAAACTCAAGCAATGTGCCACCGCCCGTGCGACAGCGCGCGTCGACCTCGTCGACAGGCGGCGCTGCTGCTGGCAGCAATCTGAAGGCGCGTGTTCCTCCGCCAGTGCCACCGCGTGGCTCGCCACGTCGCAAGGATGCACAGGACAGTCGGGCGCACTCGACCACGCCAGGTACAGCAACACACGATATCAATTCACCCACAGACACAGCTCAAGTCAGCGCGAGCAACACGTTGCAGCTGCCCAGTGAGGCGAATCCTCGCTTTGGGGAGCGTCGCTCGCCCAGCAATGTGCAAGATTGGCTGGAGCTACATGATCTGTTCGATGTGGCGGACAACTTGAGTCCGGCTCCCGTGCCAGTGCAACGCAGTCGTTCGACGCGCCGTCGTGAGTCGATGCAGTCGGCCTACTCCACGGCGCGCTCAGAGAGCAGCCATCGGCGGCTGCAGCAGCAACAGCAGCAGTCGCGTCTGCTCAGCCATGTGGACATCTTTCAGCGCCAGAATAGCTTCATTGCGCGCAGCGAACGCTCCTCGGTGGGCTCGATAGTGCGCAACTTTCCGCCCATACGCGCCGAGAGCTATCGCACCGCCCAAACCACAGTTTCCGCCAGCACGGAGTGCTCTCCCAGACGGAGCAAGCAACAGCTGCAGCGCCAGCACAAACGCCAGCGCTATCTGCACTATGTGGACCTGGCGTTGGGCGACGACAATTGCGAATCGCAGGAGGAGAATCTGCTGCAGTCGGTGAGCACGTTTCTCGAGGTGAAGCGCGAGTTCGAAGGCGCTAACCGACGACCGAGAGCCTTGCCCGTGCTGCAGCTGTCGCCGGACACGGTGGATGAAGTCGATCCGGATGCGCAGCTGGCTGTGCCCGCACCACCAGAGCGCCCCAAGCGCAAAAGACGTGCACCCAAAGCGGCGCCTTCCACCATCCCGGAGAGCACGGACACCCTGTCCAATGGCGCAACGTTCCGGGACTCGCTTGAATTCAGACGCAACAGTTGTGCCTAGACTGCAGCATGCTTACATTTCGCTTGCCTCATACGCACCCAACCACATCTTACATATCTCTATTTGATTTGTTGACTCAACTTTGTCGCTCATTGCATCTTTGTTCTCATTGTATTGCTAGGCACAACTCCATCATGCAGTTCAACACCTCCCCCTGCCTTTGACGACATCTCCGAGGACAGTTCGAACAAGAACAGCACCTCCTCGATGGGGCGCAGGTCACATCATCATCATCACCATCACCAGCCGCAGCAGCAGTCACAGCAGCAGCCACAGCAGCAGCAGTCACAGCAGCAGCATTCCTATTATCAGCAACAGCCACAGTATTTGGAGCGTAAGATGAACATTGGCCCAGCATATCGAGGCTCCTACAAGGAGGACATTGTTAGGTATTGTTAGATATGGGTTTATCTGAATGCCCAACTGATAGCTTGATTTGTATCGCAGCGTCTCTGAGGTTCATCTGGATACATTTCTAGCGGTGGACACGTCATCGAGCAGTCACTATGGATCACGTGGTGGCCTGGCCTGGACGCCACCGGCTTCAGGTGAGGGCTCAACACCCACTTGGACAGAGGGCACACCCAGTTTTACGGACTCCAGTTCGAGTGGTGATCTCGGTAATTGGCACTTGACATTTCTTTTTGCAATCCGCCTTTTCTGTTCACTTGGTTTATATATTCACTCATTCGCTTACAATCGCAGACAACTTCTCGCCCATAAACTCATCTAAACTCGACCGACACAAGCCGACAGTGGAGGACGCCATCAACTCTCTGTCATCGGGAATGGTAAATATTTGTGCTGATGACAACTTGCAATAGACTTGCTTCGTACCCAGCTCGATTCTGAGTCACTATAGAAATACAATCCAATCCAAGTCAAGACACACAAAACCCGATCGACAAAACCATTCCAACTGCACACACACCAACACGCACACTCACACTCACACACATACACCTCTATATATATATTATAATGCTTATACGAATGTTACATACTTATAGATCAACTAACATAACATGTGATGATGGGATGATATACAACACACAACAACAGCCACAACAACAACAGCAACAACAACAACTACTTCTCGTATACATGGTGCAAACAGAATTGGAATAAAATTATAAAGAAACATTTGATAAAGGAAATGCTTGAGTGTTCAGGTGCAGAGGTGTGTGCACATGCCGTTATATATACATATACATATATTACCAGTATATACCGCTATATACTGTCGTATGTACATATGTACATATTTGTGTGTGCGTGCACTTGTATAGCTAGGATATAATCAAAAGGCGCCCTCGTAGAACTCCATTAGTAAACAAAAAGGAAAACAGAAACACAGCAATATCTAGATGCATTCGTATATACAGGATACCAGCAACAGATATCGTTCAAGTAATATATATATATATTCTATATATACAAAGTACATATATATATACATTATACGAATACAATAAATTTATCTAATTGCATAACAAGCTACAATAATTATAATTGATATTATATACATACATACAAACATCAAAAATACATAAGATCAAAGAAAGTTGAGAACATGAAAAAAAAATGCAATGCAATTACGTTTCCCGTTCCTTGATCCTCGTTCCATATATAAGATGATATTTGATGAGACGAATGAATATATCGAATTATACAATACCTTAAAATTAAAGTTACAAATTAAAAATTATAGTTATATTTAACAAACGTTTTTGCGATACTTTCGAATCTCCGATATATCCACGATACGTATTATGTACTTATGTATAATCAGCAATCGCGATATTACAATATTGTTGTAAAATATATTAAAATTTATGAACGGGACAGAGAAAACCAAAAAGCAAAATTCTATGCATATTATTCATTTGTATTTATTATAATATGGTAATTGTAAACATGTTTAGGTTTAAAGGACGCGCACGACACCACACGACACACGGCCACGACATGCGACACTTACGACAAACGGACTCTCACAGATCGGATAGGGCTAGGACTTGTACTCCAAAAGCAAATACGAATGAATTGATTATTTATTAATTAGTTGAATGTTATTTAACTTATATGCATTATTCTAAAGATTACTGAAATCCAATTGTAATTACATACAATAAATTAAATTGCAAGGTTGAAAATCCGGCTCTGGTCTCTCAGTTTGAAATGCACAATTTGCTAATAGTTTTAACACACTTAGATAACGGATAACTTTCGGGCTAGTACAACTTTTGCAGGTCCTTCAGTGACTGATTTAAGAACTGATTGGTCCAGTCGTTCTCGGGATTGTCCAGATGATTGTCGAAATCGATCACATCCCGCATGGCACCTCGCTTCAGCAGCAGCGACACTCCCTCCAGCGTTTGAGACGTGTGCACCAGTGAGTATTTGGCCTTTGACCAGCGGTTCGAATCGGTCGCATACCCGTACACCTGCAGCGCAGCTCGATTGTGCTCCAGTGACACCAGCTTGTTGTCGACGATGGCAAAGCAGGCGTTCTTGAAGTTCTCCTGTATCTTGTCCGCTATTTTGGCAGCTGGCGCCTTGTCGATTTGGTTGTCGTAAAAGTTCTCCGGCGCAGCATAGTAACCGGCGATTACCAGTCCCTCGCTATCGGCGTAAGCATCGATCTGCGAGTGCAACAATTTCCGATCACAGCTTTTAATTGTTTAGTGTATCGTTTATAGACTAACCTGCATTAGTGCTATTTCTGCCATAGGTGTAACACCCAGGCATTGATGGAAAAGAGGGATTGCATCTGTGATTTGGACTATAGAACCTTTTGCTTTTTTATCGGCCAGCAGCAAGCCGTTCACAGCTTGATGTGGGTATTTGGCCGCATGAAATATAATTTTTGTGTATGCGGTTTCAGAAAACTCATATTCGCACATTTTAACTTATTATTTTTGTGAATTTTCCTAGACGAAAAGTTGACTTGTAAGTTTTTTACAATTAATTAACTTTTGGTAAGACCGTAAACGCCCGATGCGAAAATACTTAAATGTTATCCCTAAAAATACTAAAATACGCCTACAAGCATAATGTACACCAGCATGATGATTACCTTTTGTGGCAGATTTCTTTGTTATGAGCACTTAGGCCGGATTTATTGAAGCAATATGCTCATTTTCCTAAATTATTTATTTTTTTCCTATATCATTTTAATTATTCTTCTCTAAAATGATAAATTGAAATCTGCACTAGTATTTTATCGATAACATAATTTTCCGCGCCGCTTACTAGCAGTGCAACTGCTGTTCGTTTTTAGCCATCGTATTTGAGGCTTACGTGTTGTTACCTGAGAAGCCAAAACAACAGAATATATGATTCGATTCAAATGCAAAGACGAACGAAGAACTTCGCGCGTTCAGTATTGTTATTCCGTTTATATGAATAAGAATACATAAAAAATATGTATAACATTTTATTACTTAACTGCTCGTCTGCGTCCCGATCTCTAATGGATTTCTGTTTAGAGTGTTTACGTTTATAATAATATTGTAACTAAAATATATGTAATTATATGTATATGCAGTGTACGCCCATCTGAAGCCAATCTGGAAAAATACTACTGGTTGTCATTCAAAATAGCTTTGATATCATCAGCATCCAGAGTTTCGTATTTTAGCAGCGCTTCCGCAAGCGCTTTGTGTTCCTTCGCATGCTTCTTGAGAATGGCCTTCGCACGTTCGTAACTATCACTCAGAATACGCTTGATCTCAGCATCTACGGCTTCAATAGTGTTCGGTCCTAGGGAATCACCGGTGCCTAAACCTTTGGGCGACTCAATTGTCCGAAGACCGACCTTTTCTGACATACCCCAATCCTTAACCATATGCGTGGCGATCGATGTTGCCTGCTTTAGATCACTGCTAGCTCCTGACGTAATTTTTTCTGCACCAAAGATTATCTCCTCCGCGGCACGTCCGCCCATCATTGTGTCCATCATTGCCAGCAATTGCGCCTTTGTCACATGATACCTTTCTTTCTCTGGTATATAGGCGGTATGGCCCAAAGAGGGACCACGTGGCATAATTGTTACCTTATGCAGAGGATGCGACTCTTTTGTATAGAAGGCCACAATAGCATGCCCTCCCTCATGATAGGCTGTTATTGTATTTGCCTCTTCGTCGGGTAGGCGGGCTTTACGCTCTGGCCCCATTAGTACTTTGTCTCTTGCTGTTTCCAAATGTTTCATATTTACAGTCTCGGCTCCGTCAATGGCAGCTCTGAAAGCGAATAAGATGATGACAATTAGATATTAGTCAATAACATTACTGGTAAACTCACCTCAGAGCCGCCTGATTGATCATATTCTCCAAATCTGCGCCCGTAAATCCTGAGGTGCCACGAGCCAACATATCTAGATCCACGTCATCGTGCAGAATCTTTTCCAAATACAGAGAAAGGATTTCTTTGCGACCCGTGAAATCGGGAGTGGAGACTACAACTTCAACATCAAAACGACCTGGACGGAGCAATGCTTGATCCAAGTCATCTCGACGATTCGTCGCACCCAGTACTATGACACCAGCGTTCTGATGGAAGCCATCCATTTCGGAGAGCAGCTGATTTATCGTCTGATTCGCATACGGATGGAGAACAGAATTCGTGCGCTTTGCGCCAACCGAATCAATTTCATCGATGAAGATAACGCAGGGAGCACGAGCCTTCGCAGCCTCTGTTGATGATTCATATAACAAATAATACAGTAATAATTAGTTGGGAAACAATCTCAAATACTTACTGAATAGATCTCGAACACGTCTGGCGCCCTGTCCTACCAGGACTTCGTCAAATTCAGGACCTGCAGCGTGGAAGAATGGAACATTTGCCTCGCCAGCAACAGCGCGAGCAAGCAAAGTCTTTCCAGTGCCCGGCGGGCCAACGAGGAGCACGCCCTTCGGCAGCTTACCACCTAAATTTGAGAATTTATCGGGATTCTTGAGAAATTCCACCACCTCTTTAAGCTCTTGTTTTGCCTCATCACAGCCTTTGACATCATCGAATGTGACGTGAATTTCCTCTGGATCAACTTCAACCTGATTCCCTAGTTGTATGCTGCTAAAAGACATGTTTTTATAATTATTTGGCACAGAGACAGGGAGAAGACGAGGCTTGAATACTCACCGGAATACAGATCCATTTGATGAGGTAAAGAAACTCATGAAGATCCCAATGAAAACAACGATAACAATGAGTGTCTGGAAAATCTGCGTGACAATTACTGAGCATTATTCACAACACTAAGGAGCGGATGGGCGACACAATATTACAAGCCAGAAGTAAAGCACTCTGTGGCGAAACCCACAGACAATTCGGTTTGAATTGTTCGCCCTTGCAGAGGCTTTCTTCGGCGCATAACAAACAAGGCTCATCACACAGGAAGCTAGGCTAAATATTTGGGTGTTGAACCTACCTTCAGGTACTTCATTGTTTTTCCTGATTTCTGCGAATCCTCCGCGTTCGATGCGGCTAAGTATCCTTCAGCAAAAGCAATTTTTATACTCTCCTGCAAGCAGAGTTATACAGGGTTAAGAAATAAATACAGGCATGAATTATATACCGCATTGTTTACATTGCCCTGTTCCTCTGATTTGGACAGCAATTTTTTAAGCTTCTCTGCTTGAATGTTAAGCTCGCCATCAGTTTTCTGTGGCGTTCCTTGTAGCGCTGACTTCAGTCTGGTTGTCATTGTGGGATTACGCTTCTGCTCCGCCTCAATGGAACGATCTGTCTTGAAGCCGCGGAACTGTCTACTGAGGACAAGATAAAAAGTCTTCAAAGCATTCCACTCCAGCAATTGACAATCCTACTTACAAATGATGGCTTCCAAACATGGGGCTCAACAGACCTTTCATCAACTTTGAATGAAAGTTACTGCAATTGAGACGTTTCAGTTAGTGAATGAGTAAGAGTTGATGCAGTTTATACGCACACAAGCTCAGCATTTTTCATGGCGTCCAGTGACAGTTTAAACTTGTAATTTACATGCTGCTTGCCAAGATCAGCTGTTTGTGCTGCTGGCTCCTCCAGTGTGACATGGACATTGCGCATCGAGGGCAACATGCTGGTAACCCTGATCAGAGCATTATTGACGAGCTCCTTGTCCAATATACCATTCAGACGCGCTGCCTTCTCTACAATGCTTTGTAAACTGATCCCCGACTTGATGAGCAGATTCTTGAAGTCCAACACGAGGTCGTAGCTTCTAGCTTGGGCCGGTATACTTCTGTTGCTGTTAATGCTGGAGCTGGAGGACCGTGATTTGTCAGCAAAGAAACGTGGAACACCACCATTTGTTTGCAGTTTGGTGCGCTTCACTGTGTAATAGTGCGGTTTTCGACTAAAATTACCCAGATAAAGGTAGGGCTGACATTGAATAAAAACCAAAAAATGTCAGTGGATGTTGGAGCGAAAGCAATTCAGAATCGGGATCGTAGTTGGCCTACACTTACCACTGAGTGTGTGTTGGCAGAAAACATTCTCAGAATATACAAAAATTTTATTAATTACAATAACAGGCTTAGATCGGGCGAGCGGACGACAAAAATTTTTGACAGGCGAAAATGTCATAATCTTGTTGCGTCCGTGTTGCATCCCTGTTTGTTTTGTGGTAGCCCTCGATTTTGGTAGCCCGCCTAGACAACTATTTAAAATACTGCAATTTTGGATTAGATTTTTTGTCCAAACTGTATTGATTATAAACACTTGGAGTGCTTTCGTTGCGTGTTGTTTAAGCCAAAATGTTATTACTAAAAGTCAACTTTGTTCTAAATCTGTTTTTGCCAACGCCATACTGTTGCGGTCACACTTTGTAGAGATATTTCCAAATTTTTTGAAAAAATGTATGGCAAACAAAAAGTTAGGTAATAAGTAATTATTTATGTTTTATATTATTTATTTCACAGCATGCTGTATTTCTTACGTTTTAATTGTGCATATTGGGTAAAATGTCGATAACTAATTTGTTGCCACGAAACCGTTTAGAACTGTCAGTAGACACATTGCATACTCTTACGTTTTACAAAAAGTATAAAATGAAGAACGCAGAAAATTATGCCATAAAATAAATATATCTTTTAGGTATAAGTGCTGATTTAACTTGAACTGGTTATTCGGTGCATACCAAATACTCAATAGATGGCGTCAGCTGGCGGGCTTCATAAAATCATCGACTTTTTGTGTTGTCATCGATATGCTTAACAGTGAATTCACAGCACAGAGCTGCAACAACAGATCTTCGGAATATTCAACTGCCGCAGCGCAACGATCAGTCGAGTTTGAACTTCAACAGGTGTTAAAACGCATTCGTTACGAGAGAAACGGTACTTCTACCGCACACGAGATATCGGTAACATAAGGAGCAACTGCTTCACTTAACTAACAAAAAGCCAAAGTATAATACACAAATTAGCCATATACTCAGCTTGTTGAGAACGTGACAAATAATTTAAATTATAATAAATAAGCAAAAAAATTTCCATTCACATTCATGCATACGTATTAATCTGCAGTGCTAGAAAAAACCTTCAGATAAAGTTTGTGTTTGTTTTCGTTTTTGGATAACGTTTGTGTGTTTATTTTAGAGATCATTATCAAAGTTTGGATTACTTCGCTTCATTCGAGAGCAACGTATTTTACGCAGCCCACAAACGCACGGTGAGTCTAAATTGTAACAAATTCATATGAATATTCATTTGTCCGACCAAGATGCAAAATTGCTGCTTGCAAGTGCAGTTCAAGCCAGAGCCAGAGCAAGAGCCACAGCCAGAGCCAGAGACATTGAATTTGAATGAAAATGAGGGATGAGATTTCGTCATTTGCGAGTAAGCATATGGAGCACAAGTGCGAGAGCAACAACATGTGAACAGAGATCAAACAACAAGAGTTTACTCGCTCTATCGCACATGTTTTCCCAAGTACGACGAGTCGCTCAAAGCGCTACGTGAACGCGAGTGCATTAGTGTGTGTGTGAGCGAGTGTGTGTATGAGTTTGTAGTTGTTTGTCGTCTACCTACCTGTGGCTTCATTACCTGCACGCTGCTGCCTTTGCTGTGCCATATCTAAAATACACTAAAACACATGCATGCAGTAGTGTTTATGTGTGTGTGCGTTCGAACTAGTGAACGTATTAATGACATAAATTTTCAGCTTAAGTCGGCATTATCTAATCATTCGCTGGCCCAATTCTCTTCGCCGATTCGGTAGCTTTACCAGAGCAAGAGGCCAACTGCAAACTCTCACAGCCAGCACTTACTTTCCTAAGCTCACCTACACAGACAAAATGGCATAAAAGAAGTGCAACAGTCGCACGTCGTGTCCAGGTGAGATATGCGATTTAGCTTGCTCTGGCGCTGAGTCCGGCGCTGGCTCTGGCTCTGACTCTTGCTAGCCGTAGTAGACAAACACTATTTAAAAAAAAATAACAAATTAATAGATTCCGTTTTTACTTATACGAATTTGACATACTCTATTCTATTTAATTTATTTTTTGTTGTCGAGGCATTTCAAATAATAAGAGTAAATAATTGAATTTACTTAAAATAAACAAAACTTAATGCTTACAGTCCCAAATAACAAATAGATATTATATATACACTCTATGAAAGGGTATGTAAAGGTAGATTACACCTGTGAGTGTGTTTGTGTTTGTGTTTTGTGCATATATTGCATTACTCTTTTCCTCAAGAGTGCGATCAGTTGCACAGACAGAGAGAGAGAGGGAGAGAGGGGGGAGAGAGAGGGAAGAAAAACCGGTAATGCATTCGAAAAGAAGTCACCTTCATATAAAACTCAACTCGTTGCCAAGTCTCGCCAGAAGCATTGTAAACTCGGCTAAAATCGTAAGACCCGAGTGTCTCGAGACTCGAGACTCGAGACCCGAGACTTGAGACCTGAGACTCGATGCCCTGAACCCCAAGTGAAGATTGTCTTTAGCATTTCGCTGACATTCACCGGGGAAGCGACAGTAGCTGCAGCTGTCCCAGTATCAGCCATGGAATGCTATCTATCTGATAGATGCGTACTTATCGGAGCAACTCTGAAAGCTTTCTTTGTTGATGTGAGGGAATGCATTGAGCACTGAAAGGAATGTGGATAATTTATTTGGTAGAAAAACCTCTATCGATCACAATATCAAATTCTGTCTACATCAATAATTCCAAACAAGTTTTATTTTCCTCGCCACAGCCACAACTACAACTATTACAAATGCGTCTAGAATTTTTTATCAATTTCATGGCTGAGTGAAATATAACAATAGTTTTGTTCATGCTCGTAAAGTAATGGGCTATATATCTTTAAATATGTATTAGTATGACGTGAAGAGATATGAATTTATGTGACTATAGCAATATACATAAATACGTCATTTGGACACTTAAATGCGGAGGTGCGACATGATTACGTTAGCTAGTTAACAAGGTTTACATAGGTGTGTTGCAATTCCACGAATAGTTCGAGTATTTCTTATGCAAATTGGCACGCTGCATGCGGCGGGCGGGCGCAGAAAGTCCTCGCTGATGGCGATATCTCTGTGAAATGCTTGGTCCCAAACTGAGGTCTTTCCATTACATGGAGCGAGAGATCGCCCAGGCTAGTGGCGAGCCTTATCTTATCGCGACGTATTGCCATTAGCCGGCCACAAATAAATGATAGCACAAGAGCTCCGTCTTCGAGTCTCGTGTGTGCCGAACTAATGGGGTCAGAGCACTCGGCTCTACGACGCTCGGGCTCCATGGCCTCTCAATTACAGCGGTAATTGAGTAGATGCCTGGGCTGTACTTGTGCCAACAGCTCTCATAAAGTAGTTAACAGCAAACATTGTGACTGGGGTGGGGGACCAGGCCAGTTGAACTCCGCTTTTTTGGAGATGGGCAACCAAATGGTGAGCACTCTGCCTCAGCTCCATGAGCAGCCTAACGAATTCGTCAAAGTGCCAGACAAACATTTGGCTAAAAATTAAATGTTGTTCAACGAGCTTTGCCACTAACAACAGCAATTACAACAACGGCAACAGCTGGCAGTTTGTGTGTAGGCAAACTCGGTTAGAGGTTTTCGCATTCAAGAAAAAAACAGGGAAAAAAAGCTGAAACTTAAGTGTCGGCACATGCGGCGTATGCGTAATGCCAACTACATATACCCTGTAGCAGCAACAGCAGCAGCTAAATCGTAGCTGAGCTGCTTATAAAAAACAAACGTCTTAACAGCTTTTATATTTTAACACGCAAATCACGACTTTTGGCCAAAGCGAGCAAAGAAAAATAAACGCTTTAAAAACATCTATTTGAAATGCAAACGAGCTGGACTTTAATTGAGTTATATTTAGAACTTTTGGGGTGCTGTGTATTATATAAGACTTTTTTACTTGTCTATTACATATGCAAGCTAAGATTTATTGAAGCTTAGCTTGTATATAGAATTTATATATATTTATATAGCTGCAGGGAATTGCTTTGAAATTTTAAAAAATGTATATTTTATGTAATTATAAATATATATTATAAATATATAAAAATTGGAATTACATATTATATCTTATGCAGTTGTGCCAACGTGCTCAGCTGCTGCTTCACTGCAGCCATTATATGTCCTCCTATCAAGGACCTCTTTCGTTGAGGATACAAGAAAAAAGACAGGAAACCAGGGACTTTAGTGTCTTGTTTATAGACCAAATTTTGTTAGAGATTATTTGCTGCTTATTTTTGGCATAGGCAAAAATCAAAGACGAGTCCAAGCAGAGTTTAACTGAGCTGTACAAATAATCAAACTTCTTGGCATAAGTGAGGCATCTGAGTGCCTACGCAATGCTAGAAAAAGATCGGTAAGTGCGCATACGTAATCCAAACAAAGCAATCAGCTCTGGAAGTAACTGCAGCTCAGAATATGGCTTCATTATTGTTTTAGTCCAGTTTATACAATTTATTATGGAAAAAACTCGAAGCATATCTCATAGTTGATCAGCCAAGTGTATATTATTAACCAATTTGCCTATTGTTGCTCTTGCCTAGTTAGCGAATCGTCAAGCCAAAAACAAACTGCGATTCTTTAAATAACGAACAAAACAAAATTTTCGAGTGTTTTTCGAGTGTTTGGCAAATGATGTCATGTTTCATGTCAGGAGCAGAGCGAAGTGTGTAAACGTATAAGAGCTAAATGCATTATAGAGATCAGTTTATTGGTCTAGCTATGCTTAAGCGTGTTGGTTTGTCAAATTGAGCGTGAAATTTCGTAGAGAACGCATTTTGCTGTGACATTTACCTTAACCCTGACTCGAATCAATCAAGCCTGACTGCCGCCTGACTGAAGAGAGCGCGTTCGACAGAGATCATTGATTGATCAGCTACAGCTATCTGGACTTGGCTCTCTCAAACCAGATGCCATTCTCCACTTCGCTGGCTACGGATCGGATCAAGGCAAGTGACAAAGTTTGACGCTGCATATTGCATGCCGAATGCCAAGTGCCGCACGCCACATGCCGCAGTCTTAACACACTTTAGAGCTGGCTATTGGTGCCAGCATAATTGAATTTCAATTGCAACGGATCTTAACTTTCACTGTCTAACTATGTACGCAGGGCAAGCAGACACACATACGCATCTCTTATAGGGTATAGAGGGTATGCCAGCACTCTGTGAGCTCACATTGGGTCCCTCGATCATAAGCTCGGCTTAAGCTCAAGCCACAGCCTCAATAAATCTTTACTCTATCAACTGTGTCTGCTCTATGATAGCGCTGCTCTTATATAAATGCATTTCTAATCTCTTCTACACCTTGCTTCAGCTAAGGTATGATACCTGGAAAGAGTTGTTTTACCTTGTTGAAGATCTGCTGCAGATGATAAAAAACAGTTCGAATTGAAATGTCAATTTATGTAAATGCTTTCACGGCACAGATCATGACAAATGCATAGGCCAATATATTTGATTTGGTGTGTGCGTGTGTGTATTAGTCGCAATCATAAATTACGTATTAGGCCCGGCCCGCTCTTATGGCCAAAAACAGAGGCGGCACGGCATATGGCTGGCTACGTTTGTGGTCTGTGTTTGCTGGCTGATGGCTAATGAAATGCAACGATTTTGATTTGCCCAGCGCAGATCCAGACTCAGCCCAAAAAGTGAGTCAGAGTGAAGCGAGCGAGGGGCCAGCAGCGGGCGCGGGCGTCAAGGGAAGCCACCTCCTCCGCCCCCCGGGCCTACGCTCGTCTGTCGAGCCGGCAAGCAGCTACGTGGTTGGTACGAGGAATGTGGACGTGGCTAGCGTTTTGTGTTGGCTTTTTTGTTGTTGTCGGAGTACGAATGTGGTTGGGGCTGTGGCTGTTGCCGTGGCTGTGGCTGTGGCTGTGGCTGTTGGTTCTGCCTCGATTTGTTTTGGCTGCGGCGCACGCCTGCGCTTGCAGCTACAAAATCACATTTCAGATTCCATTTTCTGCACTTAATTAATTCAGAGATCGACGAATTTGTGCCTCATGTTCGGCATTCAACTTCACAGCATGCCAATGCGGCCAAGATATGGCAATACGGCAAGGTAAGGTAAGGGCAGGGCCCATTTGAATTTCAAGACCGCACTGCGATAATGTCAGCAATTTGACAAGCGCAAAGTTAATGCTAGTCAATTGCTTCAACATTTTAAGATTTGTGGCCGATGGCGTCAATAGCCGTAAATATTGAGTGCACTGAGTGCGAGTATTAGCACGTTGACAGTTTCATGAACTCGACGGCGTTAAAGCCCCCCTGGAATCTCATAGAAACACTACGTGCCGACAGCTCAGTCAAGTGTTGTCAGCTGTCTGTCTGTCTCGCTGTCCCGTCTGTAGACAAAGGCAGTAACAATTTCATATGGAAAATCGGATATGAGTCGAGTCGAGTCAAGTCGAGTACAAAGTTGAATTTGTGTCACTGAAAATTCACACTCAGGTGTGGAAAAGCCAACAATAAAAACTATTTTTATGCAGGGCAAGCTGAGAAACTTCAAAGCCCAGCGCACTGCCAGAGAGTTCCAGGTGGGCGGCAAGAGGCGTGGCGCAATGCCAAGTACACGCTAATGAACCGCTGATCTGAGCCGTAAGGAACCGAGAGCCGGTTATTTTTTTGGCAGTGTCTTAATTTATGCTCTGCTTCCTGCCAATAATCGTTCTGGGCATTGCTATATACGCATAAGGCTGAAATGAAATTAAAAAACAAAGCACATTCGTGTCATATGGCTCGCTTAATATGGCTAAATGGATCGGTAACTCGTTGCCTGTCTTGTCGGCAATTAAGGCCCACGGCAGGGCAACAAACATAAATTGTGCATTAAGCTTACGAGCATTGGAATAAACTTTCTGATAACAAGCCAAATAAACACAAAAAATTAAAAACGTCAGATAAAATGTACACCTGAGTTGACCAGCTCCTGCGCAGCTCCGATAACAGAACCCAGCCAGAACAGAACAGAACAGAACACAACTCTCTTTATCAGCACAAAAAATAAAGAGTTTCCAAGCACAAAATGCTGGGCAATTGAAATTTTAAGCTCGATTAATCACATGTCTAGCGGGCCATGGCACGGGATCATTCAACGATAAGCAAAGCCTCTGTGTTGACAGCTGCCAGTGTCTTTGTCTCATAAGCAGATACTCGCGATACACACACATATATTTATTTACCTTACAATGCTCTCGTATATATATATATATATCCCCTTCTTCATAAGCAATGCACTCAAAGTTGTTTTGTCAACAAAAAAAAAAAATACGAAGCAATTTTCTTGTTCTTCGGTTGCAGTTCTTGCCTAAAGACAATGCAATTTATAAATATATATATATTTATATATATACACATATATATACATATACATATCCTGTTAAATTGCACAAGTTTCTTTAATTTCAACAACTGCATCCACTCGCTATGCCGCAACCCCCAAATTCCGTTTTAGCTTGACCTAAAAAAACATTTTTTAAGCAATTTTCCAGCTTTTATCCACGCAACGAGAAAGCGTATTCCGAAGTCTTATGAGTGTTATAATAGTTCCAGATAGCCAAGAATGTTTTTAAAGCAAAATAATGTAAAATTCACGTATTATTGAATTATAATTAACAGATTCCTATTGCATCATTCGTTTTATAACAATTTTATGCATAAAACGTAATTTTATTAAATTGATTTTTGTGTTTTATTTTTTTTCTTGAATTTTAATTGAATTTCATTTTTAATATATTTTATTTTGTATAGGAATTCGTATTTATATAATAAAATCCAATTCATATTCGTCTTCAGTAACTCCGAATTCTGCTGCCATAAAATAAATTACAAAATATATTTTTAAAAATATAAAAGTAATTTAAAAATAAGTTTATATTTTATTGCTCAAAGGGCTTTGAACTCGCGCTGCAAAAAAATTTTAATTATATTTTTCGACCTTGCCAGACTACTAAAGCTAAAGGGTTTTTATGTTTTATAAACATTTATTCTAAATTATAAATATTTTCATAACTATCAAGAATAATTGAATAAATTAAGATTTTATTTTATATAAATTTATAAAACTTGTTCAATGTTTTGTAAATGTTTCAGCTTCTGTTCAGAAGGAAGTGGAAGAGAATTAGAGAGAGAGAGATGGAGAGACTTAAAGAAAAAGAGACAGAGAGATAGAGTAACTGGGAGAGAGCGAGTCTAAAGAGAGACAGAGAGAGAGAGAGAGAGAGTGAAGGACAACAGGCAGACAGACAGAGAGAGCTGGTGTCTAAGACAGAGAGAGAGGGCGTCTCTAAAAGAGACAGTGATAGAGAATGAGAAAGGGTCTGAGAGCGAGAGAAACAGAGATTGAAATGCAATCACGCACGTGCGATTATTATTAAATAATTTTTGTTCATTAGCTTTGCTTAGCACTTTGCTAGCTCAGCTAGCTCTGGCATATGACTGTAAAATGTCGTTCCAACGAAATCCGATTGCGAAGCAACTTTTTATGGCACTTTTTAAATTCAGCACATGACTGCTAATCATGAAGATCATCAACAGAGTGCTGAGGGGAAGCCAGCAGCAAATGTCGCCAGCTCGCAGAGACGAGCTTAGAGTTCAGCTTCAAAGAAAAAAGCTGTGTCTGAGAGGAGTTTTTTGGTTCGGTGTTTCACTGTTTGCAAAGTAAATGGAAATTGTTTTACTCAGAATTTAAAAACTTGAAAAAATCATCTGTCTGGCTTGTTCTCTGGGCCTGGCTTCAGCTTGACTTCACTTCGCTTGACTTCGACGCTGGCTTGGAAGGTCTGTGACGTTTATTTTTTTTTGGCATCGACAGCAGCTGCCCGAGAGTTGACTGCGGTCATCGCTGCTGCTGCTGCTGCTGTTTGAAGTCGCAATTTCCAGTCGAAAACCAGTCTGGCCATCTCTTAAAGCCGCTTTTGTTGTTATTGCTGCGGCTACTTAACAGTTTCCCCCTTTTTCTCTGTGTGTACTCGCCATGTGTGTGTGTGTGAGTGTGTGTTTGCTCATGTGTGTGGTCAAATGTCGGCATTTTTTATGTGCACGCCTTGAGCAATTTTTCCATTGTACGCGCATGTTGTCGTTTTACGCTTCTGCAGCTCTCGTATAAAACATTTTTAGTGCAAAACTTAACGTCGCAGAAATGATGAGCAGCAGTCGAAATAATGCATAAACACACACACATAGCTATATAAGGTATCTATATACTAAGCATAATATCAGTCAAAAGTCATTCGGGTACATTCCCAATATCTGAAGGCATTGCATCTGGCATTACAAACAGAACTGATCTATATACCTAAGGTATCTATTGCTATTGCTCGCATTCAGCTTGATATTAAATTGCAATCAGCCCCGTTTTAATAACAAATAACCACTGAAATATCACGCAGCCTGCGGCTGCTAATGAACTGTCAATAAACGGGATTAAGTCGTGATCGAGGTGCGCCAAAAACCAGATAGCTAAGCTCCACAGTTGCGTATATAGAATAAAAACACTCGTTATATACCCTAATGTAATGTATAATGATTTTGTTACCAAATATGTACTACCTAACAGGGAGACTACGCTCTGAAAGCTGATGAACTGATTGATCACATAATGTGCTTAAAGTCTGATCAGTATGAATATATAATATTTGGGAGACTACTCTCTGACAGCTGATGAACTGATTGATCATATAATTTGCTTAAAGTCTGATCAGTATAAATATATAATTCCTGCATAGGAAACATCCCTCTGGCAGCTGAACAAGTGATCATGTGCTGTGCTTTAAGTCTGATCAGTTTTAATATATATTACATGGGAGACTACGTTCTTAAAGCTGATGAACTGATTGATCATATAATGTGCTTAAAGTCTGATCAGTATAAATATATAATATTTGGGAGACTACTCTCTGACAGCTGATGAACTGATTGATCATATAATGTGCTTAAAGTCTGATCAGTATTCTTTGGCAGTTACAGAAGCTGAAGCGATATCATTTTGGCTGTTGCTAAGCCAGATATATAAAGTAGATTGAAGCAATTCTCATGAAATGTTCTCTTTTTCAAGCAGTAAAGATCTGAAGATATGAAACTAATCAATCTTTACAAATAACTAGATTTTGCCCGACATTTAGCAGCTCTACTATGCTGCTTCTTTAGTCTGAACTGAATTTATTCAACATCAGCTTACATCACATATGATGCAGAAGTCGAAAATGGCTGATGAAAATAAAAAAGAAATAAAAATATTGATGAAAATTAATAATGAATTTCATATCATAAGCTAAACATTTCTTCTTCACCTCAATACATCACAATGATGTAGAGGCGATGTACTGATAAAAAGTTGGCATGGATTAGCTCACTCAAAAGTGTAATTAATTTTCGACAAAAATTTCAGTCTTGTTTCAATTAATTCTCGTGAGACGCTTGAAATTTGTGTCTTACATAAAATCACCCTCGGCTTAACAACATTTGCGAAATTACTTCCGCTGCTGTTTTTTCCTTGCTGTTTTTATTTTTTGTACAATCTCAAAGGAAGAACATAACATATTTTGTCCTTTGCAGTGTCTACCTGCTGTGTTCGCCGGGGCGCACACATGCTGCAAAAGGTGACTCGAATCTCATTTCACTTCCTGCTCGAAAGCAAATACAGTGCGTACCCTGGTTATTTTTAACGTGACAACAGCTCAATCGAGATCTCTACGCACACAAGGCACCCACGCACGCATGTGTGTGTGTGTGTGTTTTTCGACTGAATTTTGTTTGGGTTCAAATGCTAAAAGTTTTGAAATTTTAAGCCACTGTCAAGGTGAAACTACCTAGAGTTAAGCTGTTGGCTGCTGGCTCTGTTCACAGTTCGAGTCGCAGAGACCTTGTGAGTCATGCGCAGATCGCTGAACGCTGATCTCGTAGAGAGTCGACTGTGCAGCGGCAACTGTTACCAATTTCAAATTTTACCATTTCTTTAGCCATTTATCATATCGTCACTGGCTGGCTTCAGGGCGCACCCAGCGGCGACTGCGCCCAATGCTTATTTTGATAACTTTCATGGGGCAGTCACCAGCAGCTGGTGCTCCACATGCCAGCCGTCGCCAGATGACATTTTGTTATTGTCTCCGCTCGGCTGTTTGTAATATGAAACGGTTTTTTTACACGGCCACGAATGCGGGTGCCAGCCGTAGCCACATGGGAAAAGTCTATCGGTCAGAGCGATCGTCCGACCGCAGTCAGACGCCAAATGCCTGATCAAATAAATAACTGAAAATTCGAACCCATCGATTTTCTCTACACCAAAACCCGCCACGAACAAACTGCAGTTTTGTCAATAGCTTTCGGTAATGCGATACTTTTTGGCCATAGCTGTGATCTATGCATTTCCGGATACCCTTAAATGCTATATAAATATTTATGTACATGTTTAAAAGGTTCAAGCTGTGTTTTGGCCCAGTAAATAAACAAATATTCGAAGCTTCCAGAAGATATTAGAGAAACTGGGCTCAAAGAGATATAGAAAATCGACGATTATTAGCGTAGGAACGGCGCCGTTCTCAATATGGGAAATGTTGCCATTCAGGAAATATATATATCAAGTATTTGTTGTTCAGCTTGAGTGTTCCATATCTCTGAGTTAGAAGTGCTTCAATGAAAGAAAGTTAAAATAAAAAGCTTGTTTGCTTTGTTGACTTCCGTGCCTGGCGTTTGTTTGTCTATTAAATAAATATTAACCGGCTCGAAGTTAGCTAAATGTGTAGCAGGCCAAGTTAATTAGATGCGAAACACAAAAATCCACTCGGATCTATTTATGCATATCATCCATCCATATAACTCGCGAGTAAACAAATGCGACGGACGACAGCAACAGGTTCCACAGATAACATCGAACTGTGTAGAGTGATAGGGAGAGGGGATGGGGAGGGCGGTCAGGGTTCGTAGGTTGACAGATATCGGCGATGATGTAGCTAGACTACATAGCCACACAGCATGCTTTAATACAATCGAACACATATGGAGTAGATGATGAATTGGTTGACTCATGGTTTCCGACTCGCTGCTGATTTGCATACACGTACCTCGTCTGGCCAGCGGCCGTACCGGTTTTATTTTCTAAACTTGAACACAAACCAACAGCGACTTCATTGCAATGGCAAATGGAATTAATTATGGTATCGTGTCGACGTGTACGGCGCCTATGATCAACTACAGCTCCTCCAGCGGAAAGCCAGGCGCAGGCGCAGGCGCAGCTCGTGACTCGACGAAAAGCTGGCAATAGGCCCGCCTTAGACCTAAAAACCTAAACACGTTTACTGCCATTGCAGCCAGTCATATATGTATCTGTAACTGCATCTGCATCAGCATCTGCATCTGCATCTGCATCTGTATCTGTCAGTGTGTAACTGTATCTGTGACTGCACACAGCCGCTTTGACACCCACGCAGCCTCTCTCAGATAACTATCCGCAGCCAGAGCGAGGTGTGTGTCTAATTAAACGACTTACAGTCGAGTATACACACAGACATATCGCATAGCCACCCAGTATGGTCATGCATTATAGATAAATGCCATTTTTGTTTTGTTTAGCTTTTTCGCTAGCAATTTAACTGCGCATTTGCATTGCAACAACAGCAACAGAAAAAAAAGTAAAAATATTCTGTCTGCCCTAGTGAACAAAAAGTTTAACTTAAAAGCTGTTTGTTTACCACATTACTCGACTCTGATATATATATAAAAACTGTCCGAAAACAAACTCATACAAAGACCATTGGGAATTAGGTTCATGTGGCTTGTTGAAAGAGAGAGCGAGACAGAGAGAGAGAGGGAGCGAGAGAGAGAGAGTGAGAGGGCGCATGCTCACAAAATACGATCCCCACTTGGGTCGATTGTGCTTGGCTTAGTATTGGCTGGACTTACACATACATAGACACGCGCACACACACACACACACACACACACACACACATATGTGCACAAATGTCATTCGGAGTAATGTTTATGCATATTTATTCATATGTTTATGGCTCTGGTCTGCGTGCCAAGCGCCTTTTGCTATACGAGAAACTAGAAATCTAACACGAGTTTCCCAATAATCGTTAACAGTTTTTGGCCTGTGGCTGGAACACGTCTCGATAATTGACAATCTATATGCATACATCTCTCTCTATCCCTCCCTATATATATATATATATATAATGCTGTTGCCCTTTGGCTGCATTTTAATCTAGATAAGTTATCATTTATTTGTTTCGCCTTGAAGTTATATAACTGAGCTGAAAATAGAAAAAAGTAATGATTGAAACATTGCAAACACCTTTCATTGCTGACTTTCTTTAAACGAAATTTATGCATTATCGGACGACTGAGTCAAGGCGTAAAGCAGTCGAGTTGCAGTTGTGAAAGGAAAGTTATTGTTCGATAAATGTTCGGCAAGTGACTGAGTAACAAATTGAAAATATCTAAAGATTCATGCGTTGTTTATCAACAACAATTGCCATTCGCTGATAAGTAAATAGTTCCAAAAAATAAGCTCAGAAAAATTCCCCCGAAAACTGGTCGTCCAGGCGTGATCGTGGCAGTTGCTGAAGCATTCGCGTTTAACTGCCGTGATGTCAACGGTTTGCATCGGCGGATGCTAATTGAGTTTATCAACAGAAAACATACCAAGTACCTACCTCGCTCGCTGCACGTCATCAGTGCCATATTAGCCGGATGCCGAGATCAATATAGCTCATACAGAGATCGCCTGCCTGACTGTTAAGCAGATCGGTCCGTACTGCTCGTTGCCATCCATTTAACTGTGCGTACTCATATCGTACTTTAGAGTCGAGTTGTTGATTAAATAACGTACTCTTATCTCCTGGCGCAGCCTTAGATAAGATAAGCTTTCATATTTCTGGCATTCTTGGTATCAGAATGTGTTCGGCGCTTCACATTATGTGCAGCAACAGGAACACCAAAACACTTACCTGTTATTAAATTTGTCAACTCTTGAATTTTTCTTGCCTTGCAGTTAACGATCTATAAAAATGGGTCGCCAGTCGAGACTGGTGTTGCTGCTGGTCATCTCCCTGGGTGTACTGCATGTCAGTTACTCGAGCGAGTCGATTACGCCAGCTAAAGCAGCCAAGGTGCTGTCCGATGACCAGCTAAGCAATGAGCTGTTCTCCGAGGAGGAGTTGGACTCCAAAAAGGCTGCCATCAAAATATCCACGCCCAAGGTGAAGGAGGCGCCGCTGGATACGACCACAGCGAAGACACAGAAATCGGAGGTCAGCGAGGAGACTCTGAAAGACCTGATGGAGGCAGCCAAGCACAGTGTGGCCCTAGCTGAGGATCCGCGCTTCAACAAAATGCTGCCGGATCGCCTCAAGCCAGAAAATACCACAGTCAGCAAGAACAGCACCGAGGAGAGCTACGAGTATGATGACAACTATGAGTACGATGCGTATAGCTACGACAGCTCTGAGAACGAGCAGGACGATGAGGATGTCAAGGACACGACTAGCGCGCGGCCCAAAAAGCTCAAGCCGACCAAGACGACCACACCCAAGCTGCGTCCCATTGAAGAAAGCACCTCCAGCAAGCCCAAGGTACGATCTGGAATTGCCCTTTTCGAATGTTTCATAATTTGAATGCCCTTTCAGGCCAAGAGCAGCAAGGACCTTAAGGAAAATGCAAATGAGAACGCCATTGACAGCGAATATGATTATGATGAAGACGATGATGATGACGACGACGGCGACGACGATGAGTAAGTTAGAGATAGCAAATGAGCTCATGAGCTGCATTATCTATATGATAATGGCGACGAGCGGAGACTTTTCCATGTTCTGTACAAATTCAATTACGCTTCTAGTTCCGACGATGACGACGAGGTGGACAAGCTGACGGATGAGGAACAGGTCGTCTTCAGTGAGAACGTGCCCTGCCCCAGATATTGCGCCTGCTCGCGTAACATCAACAGCTACCTGGTGGCCACCTGCAGCAGGTGTGTAGATCCATTTCAAGCTTCATTTTCATATCGAGTGACTTTTTGATTTCTTAGACTGGACTTGGGTACACAAAAGTTCGGCTCGGACATCACCGATTTGGTGGTTACCAATGTGGGTCCGAAGTATCCAATCCTGCTGGGTCCCAAGTTCTTCCAGCAGCTGGGTCTGAAGTTCGTGGCCTCAATCAAGATCGCCAACTGCACCATTGAGTATGTGGACGCAGAGGCCTTCCATGGCTTGGACGATCTCTATGCCGTCAATATGACTGACGTTGGCCTCGGCATTATTAGCCCTGATACCTTCGCTCAGAATAAGAAGCTGCGCATGGTGACCATTTCTGGCAATGATCTGAGCCTCATGTCCACGTTCCATTACTTGCTGAAGGTATGTTGTGTAGAGTCCAAGGATCTTTATCTTTTTCACATTAACCATTCATTTTCCATGCTTTAGTCCTCCAGCATTGAGGAGCTGGACTTTTCGCGCAATAACCTAATGGAATTGAACCCGAGCGCCTTTTCGATGCTCTCCAACATTGTCTACATTAATCTGTCGCAGAACAATTTGCAGAAGATACCCGAGAAGGTGTTCGCCTCGGTTGAAACCATCGAGGAACTTGATCTGTCCTATAACTCGCTCAAGGAGCTCCCAGCCACCGTCTTTAACGGCACATCGCTATCGATTCTGCATCTGAAATACAACACATTCGCGGGCGATCTGCACTTCGGAGTGCCCGAGCTGCAGCAATTGGACCTGAGCTTCAATTCCATTGTCCATGTGCATCACAGCATGTTCGAAAAAATGCCTGGCCTGACGAACCTGAACCTTAAGGGCAATGGCATTACCAAGATCCAGCCAGATTCTTTCCTTACGCTGAGGAGTCTGCGCCACATTGATTTGTCCATGAACGAACTAGACCAGGTCTCCAGTATGCTGTTCTTTAAGAACTCCGAGCTGGATGTCATCCGCCTGAACGATAATCCCCAGCTGAGCCAATTGCCCACTGATGGCTTCATCAGCTCCAATGGCTACTTCACAGTCTACTATTTGGACCTTTCAAACTGCGCCATTGGTGCCATGGGCCACAAGACCTTCTCGACCATGCCGCATCTGACGACACTGAAGATGGCGTGGAACAATATCAACAACTTGCCCCGTGACACGTTCGCCAGCCTCACGAAGCTCATCGACTTGGACTTGAGCAACAATCTGATTTCGCACTTGGACGAGCTGGTCTTTATGGAAAACAATGAGCTAACGAAGCTGAACCTGGCCGGAAACCCTATTACCAAGCTGTCCGTGCGCCTCTTCCTGCCACTCCGCCAGCTGCGATCCTTGGACGTGAATGACTGTGAGCTGACATCGTTGCTCACAGACAAGGAGTTCGGCGTCGGCTATAAGTTCTTTGAGACGCTGCGTACCTTCAATGCATCTGGCAATTTGATTAAGCGCATTGCCACCTCCGACATCAAGAGCTTCAAGGATCTCCGCTCATTGGACATCACCCACAACCCACTGAAGTGCGATGGGGACTTCCAGGACTTCATCAGCTATGTTTCACTGCATACAGAGACGATGCCCAAGAAAATGCCCGTGCTGGCCAATCTGGAGGACATCGCCTCACTCATTGAAATCGAGACTCAAGTTGGCTGGGCGCAGCTGGCGCAGGAGGTGTGCAAGCATAGTAACAGCTCATCGAGCGATGGCGAAGAAGATCTTGAGAAGCGCATAGAGGAGAGCGAAAAGAGATTGGATGATGATGAAAAGAAACTGCTCAGTGTTTTGGACAAGAGTGTTCTGGATAAGACCAAGCTAAGTAACATGCAGAAAATCATGAAGGGCTCGGCCAACGCTGAAGATGACAAGGACAAGGACAAGGACTCGGACAGTGACGAGGAGGAAGACTTGAACAATGGCGGCGAGGAGAAGGAAGATGTAGACAAGGAATACGACGACGACAATGAAAGCGAATATGACGATGACAGCGACAGCGACGACGATGACGAGCCCATTGTCAAGAAGAGCGATAAGAAAAAGGCCGAGAATGCTGTCAAGAAATATATCGAAACCGAACTGAAGCCCAAGGTCAAGGATCATGGTCTGAAGGTCGAGGAAGTGGACATGTCCAAGGAAACCAAGGATAAATTCTTGATTGGTGAGTGCTAAGCTAGCATATTTGAGATTTATTTCTAATTTTGAGCAATTCCAGGTAAATTCGGCCTTGACAGCGATGAGCTCAACAGCGACGAGGAGGAGATCATTATTGAGCGCGGTCGCATCTACTACAACAGCTCCAACTTCCTAATACCAACCATATTGACGGTCACCTGCCTGTTGGTCATCGTGATGGGCCTGGTCAAGCTGGTCAGCTTGGTGCTGCGCAAGCGCGGCGAGCGCTATCGCATGGCAATAATGGCATCGAAGAACTCCTTCGTGTATCAGAAGCTCAGCGAGGATATTGTGAAGCCGACTACCAGCAAGGAGCCAAAGCAACCAAAGGTGCACCGATACGCGCCAATCAATCAGGTCTAAGTCCGTATCGCACAGCAAGCAGCTCCCAAGGCTTCGCTTCGATGGGCGGAGTAGAGTGGAGTGCGGTAGTCGAGTGTGTTGCGCTGTTTTTTTAATTTATAAGTTAATTCATAGTTGAACACGTGGAAAATTGCAAAAACAAAACAGAAGAAAAAAAAACAAAAACAAAAAGAAAACAACAACAGGACTTCAAATACAAATAACCAAAACCCATTTCAACTGCAGCTCAAATACCAACTCGAGTCAGGTTGAAACGTTTCGTCCAGGCAGCAGGCGAAACGCGTGAAAAGTATTAGCTAAAACGAAACAAACAAAACAAAACAAAGTTAAGAAAACTGAATGAAATACTGAGAAATTCCCCACTATAATATCTAACTATCTATTCGATATAGCAAATAGTTGTTGTTGCACTGCAGCCACCGATGGCAAAGGGCAAAGATCGAAAGGGGCGTTACCGAGAACCGTTTCCAGAACAACGGGCATTTAGCTGTTTGAGTCGCCGTATTCTATATATATATTTCCATAACTTGTTGACAGATGAATCAAGTCAGATTTTTCGCATACTTTTCTGGAACAGTTTTGAAGATTTAGTGCCATTTTGCCGAAATTCATATGCATAGTAAAGTCACCAAGAAAGAGAGACAGATAGAGAGGGAGAGAGAGATAAAATAAAAAGAAATTAAAATATTGGATACAGTTGGGCAAAATATGGATAGATATCTGTAGATCTGAACCTGTTACAACTCCTTAAAAATAACTTTTGATTTGAAATCTGGGCAAGATAAGTGAACGCAGAGAATATTAATTACTACGTTAAGTCTTTTATGATTATGATACAACAATCAAATCAATTTCAATGTTGAACTTGCAAACATATTTTGAAATCAATAAATTATTTTAACTAAAACGAACTTAATCTTTACATTATAGTAATACCCAAATACGACTAAATATAATACAAATATTTACTTATTTATGAATTGGACGTGGATTGAGCAATTGTATATCAAATAAACATTTTCTTCATTTAATAAATTTCAAATCAAATCTTCATTTTATTATTGTAAAAAAAAACTGAGCTCTCGTCTGATATTCATTCTGTATATAGGGTATACTGTGCAGACACTCACTGCATCGTGACTGTTTACATTTAAAATTTAACTTTTTTACTTTCGTAAATATGCTTGCATAACTAACAAATGCCAATCGTCAACTGCCGGTTCAAATACGAAGTCCAGTGAACCGAATTACATCTCCTTCATAAGCAGAAATTATGCTGCCTCGGCAAATGCTCAAGTGGAAGTTCAAGAGAAGTATGAGTGGATATGCTCTGCGCGGAGTTTGTTTACTCAAGGCTATTTCAAAATAATATGGAAAGAGTTTGCTGAGCTCAGACGAAATTATTCTTATGTAACAAATACTTGAGCTATCGCAAATACATCAAACTTTTACTTATATAATTAAGTCCTTAGGTGGATTTTCAGAAGTCTTACTCGAAGTCTAATGCCGAAAATGCTTTTAAAATTATGTCTGTCTCATATATTCAATATTCTATATTTTTAAATGCATCCTCAACTCCTTCGTCATGTAAAATTACGAAATTTAAATTTTGTAATAATTCAAATACATGGTGATATTAGTGTATATTTATAGTTGACATTAGGTCGAAAACATTATGCAATTTAATAATCGATATCCTTTGACGATTGTTCGTAAGCTAGTTCAGTTTCGATTCCATGTTAGCTCACAAGTTATCGAAATCCCTATGACAGTGCAGCTAACTTCATTAAAAAGATCCGTTAGTTCGTATTGCATTGGTGTCCAGTGAAAATTTTTGGAGGTATGTGAATATTGAAAATTAATACACCTGCATTGAGTTCTCAAAGAGTAGGGCTAAATCTTCTTGGGTTTGCGCACGTGGAGCCATTTTTGTAATGCGCTCCTGGGGCAGAGCGCCGTCGACAAGAGCTGGAATGTCGCTGCTGGAGAAGCCAAGCTCGTGGAGGCCATTTTCTATGCCCGCTCGCTGCATGTAGCCGCGCACTGTGTCTGCTAACAGGCGCCCAGCATCAGCAGCTTTTACGCCAGTTACGTCGGCTCCAAGTATCTGTGCTGCCTCCAAGTGACGTTCAGGACATGCGGAGGCGGTAAATTCAAAGACAGCTGGTGCACTGACCACAACCGAGAGACCGTGTGGAATTAGGGCATGGTCAGCAGAGTAGCCAGCGGGCTTGTAATCGCGCACATGCCCCGATATGGGGTAAGATAGACCGTGACAGAGATGAACTCCTGCGTTGCCAAAGCCAACGCCTGCCATAGTCGATGCCAGGTGCATGCTGGAACGGGCCTTCTGGTTATCGGGCTGGTATATGGCATCTATGAAGTTTGTGCGTATTATGTCCAGAGCAAATCGTGCCCACACATCTGAAATAGGATTTCTTCCCTGATACGTAGGGCGTAGACTCGGATCGGTAGGCGCTGGACCGCGCTCGCGGTAGTCGACTGCCGTAAAGCTCTCCAGGGCATGGCAAAATACATCGAATCCAGCAAAGGCCATAACCCGTTCCGGCTGCGAAAGAGTGTGCAGTGGATCAACAATAGCTGCAAACCAGAAACGAAAATTAGCTCAACAAATTGGCAAATCAAATGTGCAACTCTCACCCAATGTTGGCTTCAGGAGTTTGCTGGAGATACCCGTTTTAGCGTGCAGCCGTTTATAGTCGAATATTGCTACTCCAGTGGTCTCTGAGCCTGTTCCGGACGTAGTAGGCAGCGCAATGAGTGGCTTTAGCTTAACAGATATCTACCAGAAAACGGAAATCAAAGAAAATCTAGATGTAAACCAATGTCACTTGCCTCTTTCGCTCGTCCAATAGGCGCATTGACGTAGTCAAGCAGCTCAGCCTCGCGATCACAGCAAAAGAGATTTGCCACTTTGGCTGTGTCCATGGTTGAGCCTCCCCCAATGGCTACGAATGCATCGAACTCATGACGACGCGCGAATTGGGCAGCATGCCAGAAACTTTCATCAGTAGGTTCTACACGCGTCTCGTCGTACACCTGGTAGTTGATGCCATACCGTGCCAGTGAGTCCAGGGCAACCCGAACTGAGGGTAGCTTCGCCACATTCTTATCTGTCACCAGGCAAACATTGTTGGCGCCCCAGTTGCGCAAATCAGCCCCCACCTCTGCGCTTACACCTGGACCAAAGCGTACTGTGGACGCAGACATCTGTGCATAGAAAACTGCGTTAAGTGTTTGTAAGCATTGGACTTTGCCCATTCCGAAATCACCTCAAATGCGTACTCTTTTGGACCCGTTTGGGATGTGGCTGCTGCAGCTGATCCATAATTTTGCGAATGGGCTGGACACTTGCAGCTAAAATGGATCAAATGAGCTGATTGCGGATAAACTATATATATGTATAGTTATTTACGAGTTGGCAACGATTGTGTTGATCAAATTCAAGACGTTTTTTCGCGACATCTTTGGAAGTTATTCTAATTTCAATCAGCTGTGCTCTTTAACTTATAACAGCTCCAGCGGGGCTGTCCACTTCGATTGGTACTGAAAATGATAATGAAATAATCGAAATCATTTCCCTATCGATATTTATAACAGTTCCTTTCTTTCTGTTGCAGTTCAAACAAAAGAGAAAAATGTGTGACTACGAGCACGAATACTCCTTCACCTTTGATGAGAGCACAATTGAAAATGACCTCGGCAGTTGCCCGTGGGACTGCGGATTTGAAAGTATGTGGCAGCGCATCGGTGAGGAGCTGCGGCGGGAGCAAGAGTCCAACGAATTGGATCTTATATTTCAGGAAAAGTTGATTCTGCAGTGCCGTTCGCAAATGGAATCCTGAATATAATTAACGTTTACAATAGTATTTTTTGTTATTATCGTTTAGTCAACAGCATTTTTGATAAATGCGGTGTTAATTTAAGAAAATTGTTTGTACAGTCGTCGCAATCTCATCAAATAATACTCGTTAGATGGTTAGTTAATTAACTGGAGTATACACTCCGCTCGAAATTTTGTTCAGATATTGTAATCTATTCGGAACGAGCATATAAATCTCAATTCGCGTTAGTCATAAAGCTAAACAAAATCGATCGCATTAGACCAAGTTAACAAGCACTTCGAAATGCTGTCAATTAGATACATTCATATATAAATTTATTATTAATTTTGTTATTTATGTAATTTCGTTTGAACAGTATTTGTGCTTCCAGTGATTCAGTAATGATCAGTTTAATTTAAAAAAATCTCCTATGTTTTGTACATAGCATATACACAGCATATATGTATTTATATATAAATTGGGAATAATTGTCAATAAGTCAAATGTTATTGTCAAGTTTGACATTTAGATAGATTAGGCATGTCAACATTGATCCCACGTCGCGACGTAAAACAATTTTCGCTTGTTTGTGAGTGGGAACAATTGCTGTTGGGGCTAATTACCTAAATGTATGTCCGCCCATATTTAACGCAAGATTTACAACTCAATTCTAAAAATCGGACATCTTGATCTAAGAACATAAACAACACTAAACGATGTTGATAGACTTTCCCAGCGTCGTTCGCATAAGCCCGACCATAAAAGGGGCACTACATTGAATCAGAGATCAGTTTACAGCCAGCTTAGCTACGAATTACAAACTGATTTCACTATGAAGTGGTTCAATTTGTTTCTACTTTTCGGAGTTTTGGCTTTGATCGGCAGCGTTGGCACCTTGACAGCCGCCGAGCCTGTACCGGAGCCCAAGGGACGACCCCACACAACTCGCCGACCGAGGAATGAGAACGATGAGGATCGCCGCTAGCAGCCCAAGCCCATAAGCTGCATTAAACAAAAAACTATTCGAGACGCACAAACACAAAAAATTCTGGTTACGGTGAAATGTTTCGGTTTGGAAGGAATGCAATTCGTTGAAGTTTTAGTTCTGTAACATCGCAAGCTTGAGCAAAAATATTATTAAACACGTTTTAAATCATTCGTTTATTCGTTTATATTACCTGTTTGTAGTTGTAATGCTAGAGTTAAATTGGTCTGCTTAAAAATAAACATCTCATATTATTGATACAATATATGTTTTAGTTGTATAGGTAGGAAGGATATCAGATATATATATAATCTTTCACTATTGCGGATCAAGTTTTATGTTTTTTGTCTCAATTGATTTGCTGGAAATTTTACATACAATTACGGGCATTAAGTGTTTGTTTTCTAAACTTAGATTTATAGCCATTTACAATTTGCACAACACGAATCGAATTGGGTTTCACAATTGCTTAGCTACGTTAGTTAGTTGGGCGCCTAACAAAATAATTTGAATTTATCTAAATTGCAATTATGGTTAGTTAGGGTTATTAATTCAAATCCAATGTCAGGGGACTTTAATTTATAGCCACTCGCATTTGCATTTTCCGTTTTGTTTTTTGTTTTCCGCGTTGCTTTTATAATTAAATTTAATTTCAAAATGAATTTACAATTAATACAGATTTGATTAGGCTAATAAAGTTAAATTGTTTGTAGTTGGAGCTGGTTTACGGCAAATAACCAACGTGCTCTGTGGTTAATTAATTCAATTAATTAAATGTTTACTATTTTGTCTTATAATTGCGTGCATAGAACTTACATCTCTTAAATATATTTAATAAATTATGAACTTATTCTGTTCTGCTGTAGTTTCAAATCTGATTTTATCAATTATGTTTAGTGTTTTGTTTGTTGCTGATATATGTATCGTGCCGTACCTATTGTGTTCACCTTAACGCCTTTACAGGTGGGTCTGGTATATGCCATAATCGAATCCATCAATGCATGACGAGTTGCTGAACTCGAAACTCTGTCTTGACTCTTAAACCTATCACTTTGGAACATACATGAAATGAACTTGAAGCAGAAACATCAAATTAAATATTTGAGACCCTCTCTCATTCAGGTGAGTCCGACGACGCGGATATGCCACCTAGACTGCCGCTGGCTGCCACGCCAATGTCGCTGATGCTCTTCACCCGTCGACTGTTCTGCTCATAGAGCAGATGCGAGTCCAGCCCGTGGGGGTCTAGAATGCTGGCGAGGGGTGGGGCGCTTACTCGATGACCAGGTGGCGGCGGGCCATAGTTGGAGCCAGGTGGCGGTGGCGGCGGTGCGGTTGTGGGTGGCGGCAGATAATGATGCGGCTGATGCGGATGATGATGCGATTGCATTTGCATTTGCTGCGGACCTATGGTAGCGTATATTCCTCCGCCGCCCTCGCTGCTGCTGTACGATGGCGTTGGGGAGGTGGAGTTACCGAAGGAGCTGCGATCGCCGGCGCGATGGGGTTTGCTGTTGAAGCGAAAGGCTTTTGAAAGAGAACTCTGAAAGCAAAACGTCAATTAGCAGCTAAACTCGTACACCTGCGCTAGCCGTTTACCTGAGATCCTTTCCATGCCGAAATCTGTCAAGCGAAAAGGAGCAACAAAAGAGAACAAAATTCAAGATTAGTTACAGTTATTGATAACCAGCTGACCGAAACCCCTGCCCCGCACTCCCACCTGAATGCCAATTAGCATTTATCTGCGATTTGTCGTGAAACTTCTGATGCCGTGAATAATTAATGAATTAGTCAAAAATCAAATAAAAAATCACAATTTAAACAGTTTATATTTATTTTAATTAACTTCCATATTGGGTGCATTTCACAAAATGCTCATCAATTAATTGTTACTTACTTGCAATAACTACGGTTTGTGTATGGGATTATAGTATATTTATACATATATATTTATAAATAAATATATATATATTTTTTATTTTTTATTATAAATGCTTTTTAGCTATCTTAAGCTGCTCAAATGTTATTATTTATTTTATATATATCATTTTTGATTAAAGACTTTTTTAAATACTAAATGTGCGCTTTACAACACTGTTGAATCATACAATGTACCGTTAAATAATGGACCCTAAACAATTGAACTAGCTAATTGCAATAATTTCCATTTAGTATTTTTTTAATACCAAAAAAGCACATGCAAATTTTCGATTTACTTTCCAGCTGCTTCTTCTTCTAATTTATTTTTAAATCATTTCTTTTAGCTTATCTATAAACGTTTAATGATGTGATTTGCTCTGGGACGTTATCTCTTGTGGTCCACACAATTATTAGCTTCACTTAAACATGCCAAAGTATAAGAAATTTTTAGGAAAATAATGAAATACTTAACCTTAGCTAAATATATATATATATAATATGTATATTTATGTGATTTGGTATATGCTGAACAATTTGTTCGATGGCTTATTAATACTAAGTACTCTTAAGTGTCGAAACATTGTTGTACTGTGTGCTCAAAGTACTTTTGAGAAGTGGGCAAATGTCTGTCTGTTTTGTTTATGTAAAATAAATAAGAAAAACTAAATACTACTATGATCCTTTGACATTCTACACAAGTACTTAAAGCGATAGACACATATACAGAGAGAGAGAGAGAGAAACAGAGACAGATACAGATAGAGAGAGAGAGAGACAAAGAGTAGACAACAAAAGCTTCACGTCAAATCAGGCTAAGATAAATATATAGGCAGAAAGAAACTTGAGTTCTTTTTGTTTTCTTTAGTTTTCTTTTTTTTCATTTTTCAATTGTAGAAATCGCAATTTTTATGTGTGCAGACAATATAGCGATAGTTATATATAGAGATATATTTATATATGTATTGTATGCATGTTTGAGGTTTGATGATATATTGGAGTGGAACTTACCCGCAAGCTGCCGCTCGATCGCCGATCTGTTGTGGCATAGTGCTGCAGTCCGCCGGGTCCAGTTAGGGGCACTATGCCGCAACCGGAACGAATGCCTTGACCCAAAGTTGCTCTACACAACAAACATTGCAATACAACCGGATTGTTTTCGTTTAGGTGTGTGTGTGTGGGAGTGTGTGTGTGTGTGTATGGGTGGGTGTTTATTTGTGTTTGTGCATGTGGACAATTTTGATGCATTTTGGCACAAATGAATATTAGACACAGATAACGGGGCATTCAGAGACAGTGACAGAGACAGAGGCAGAGGCAGAGGCAGTGACAGAGGCGGAGGCAGAGGCAGGCGGGCGCAGGCAGACGTAAAAGGCAAGCACACACATACACACACACGCGCAAACGCACACGCACGCACGCACAGCAATGTTGTAGTAGTAGTAGTATTGGTGGTGGTCGTAGTAGTTGTAGGCATACATCGTGTAGTTGTTGTTGTTGTTGTAGTAGTGTTGTATAATGCATTATTGTAAACAATCAAGACAAGGATAGCAACAACAAGCCGTTGAGTTACAATTGAATTGAAAGAAAGATATGGAAAATATGGAAAGTAGAAAAGAAACGGGACAAAGACAAAAAGAAAGGAAAACGATTAATAAATTGGAGAGAATCTGTGTATATTGATAAATAGTTTCGTATTTAGCATAATTGACTACTTGTAGCGTAAACAACAAATACATGTATATATATATATATATATAGAGGTATATGTATGTAGAAAATTGAGATGATATGGGGTCAGGTGTTGGACTTATTTGAAATCAAATGGAGAGCATAGATGGTTAGATGACAACGAGTAGGCTAAGTTCTACAAAAAAAAATATAGACATATTAGACAAAATATTTCTAGTTTTTACCCAAAAATTGAATTGAAATTTTACTTACAATTGACATTGCATTTTGTCTCATTATTGTTAACAAATGACTCAATAAAGAGACTTGAGGATACATGGAAGGGAAATTTTGGAGTGGGCATATTGAAGAAAATAAAATTCTAACAGATTTTGTACTACGAGTATTATCTAGTTTGCGCACAAAAGTAGGCAACATCGAGAGGAAAACAAGCTAATGTTTGTATATATATGTATATGTATATATATGTATGTATATGTTTATGTATATGTATGTACGTTTGTATGTATTTGGTTTTCTTATTGTTTACTTAAGCAAAAAAAGAAAATCTTCGGTTCGGAATTGAGTTTTTCGTATACCTATTCGCAGATAATTCAATTTGAATATGTATATATATCTATATATATATAGATAGGCATGTATGTATGTATGTGAGTACAATGTATTCCAGTTTCATGTGTTCTGTATCACAGTGGACGGCTGTCCACATCAGTTACAAAGCCAGTTGTAAGTGTGTGTGTGTGTTTGAGTGTGCTTTCACGATGATATCGTTAGTTATATCTATGTATATATGTCTAACATATAGAGTTTTATTTTGTCGCACATCCAAATGTCTGTTGAATACACATATATGTATATATATAAAACTATAAACAAATCGCATTTGCTACTACTTAAAAAGTCTCTACCCAAGTATACGCTGGCCCACTAAACCTAAACATATTTCTAAGGATCTGTGCGTGATCTGTAAATCCAATCAAATACTATTTCTCTCTATTGGCTTAAATGCAAAAAGTTCAGTTGTGTAATACGTATATATCCATATATTCATATATTCATATATAGTATGTGTATGTGGTAAATGCGATCTTAAGTTAGCTGCAAAGCATACATCGATTCTGGAGACTCGTTTGTATAATATACATATATAATATGGACATATCGATAGATAGTGCAAAGCTCCTCAGATTTGTTCGATATGTGCTATTTATTTATTAGCTATAGTATTTCACTCGATTTTACTTCGTTTTTACTTATTTCAGTTTTTCTCTTTTTGATTAGGTCTGGGTTATCATCAGGGTGGGTTTTTCTGATTAAGTTGCCCTACGAGTATCTTTTTGATTTTGTTTTTTTTTTGTTTTGTTGGTAATTGTTTAGCTAGACTAAGAGTAAGTTGAGTTAATTATGTTGATTTGATTAGCGCTGTGCTCCAATTATTGTTCTCTTTCTAGAAATACCAATCAGCTTAGCTAAATACAATTAAATATTGAATCGAGTTGAATCCCATCGAGTTACAATTGATTACAAATACACACCGCGATTACGAGCATTGGTTTTTGTGATTGTGATTGTGATTTTTGATTTTCAATTTTCAATTTTCAATTAGATTTGGTATTTTTGATTTAATGGCCCTGCAATTTGGCCAATTGCCGGGAGTTTTCCATTTGAAATTCTTCCATTTGACAGTAAATTATGTATCTGCATTGTTGGGGTTGAGCAAAATAGAAAATATGTTCATATATATATCCAGATGTTGGAAGAGAAAAGATATAGAGAGAGAGAGAGGGAGAGAGAAAAATAAGGCACAAGCCAATTAGTGCGTTATTTGACGGCATTTCAGACATGCTCTAAAACACGCACACAAACACGCCAGGTATGTGATTACTACATATATACGAGTGTGTTTATGCCTACACACACATACATATATACATATAACACTTTTCGATTATATAATACATACATACATACACACAGAGAGAGCTACGGAGACGGAGACGGAGACGGAGACGGAGACAGCAGTTAGTTAACATAATGCAGCTAGTTTAGTATATGGATACGTATGACGGCGCATGAATATATATGCATGTATGTATGTATATATATATAAATATGTGTGAATTGTCTTCACTCAACAACTACAACAGCAATCTCTGGACTAGCTCCACACTGGTTTACTGCAACTGGATGATGACTACGAGGCGCACAGACTGAGCTTTGAGTTGATGAAATGTACGAGAATATGCAAATCAGTTCGAAATCAAGAAAAGCGTATTACACTCTAATGCTGGTGTCCATATGTGTGTGTGTGTGTGTGTGTGTGTGTGTGTGGATGAAGTGAATGATGTAGGAAGCGGCACACAAATTGTAAACATAGCCTGGCCCCTTAAATACTTCCTGAAAAACACAAAGCTGTTTCCCCAACTTCTGCTGTTTCTACAATCAAATGTGCATCGAATATATTATATATAAATTAGATACTCTAGCTATATACTATGATTGGCTAAAGTGGTATTTGCACCTTGCTTAAGTGCTTCAAAATAAATGATCTTAAATTATTGATGCTTTGTTTGGAGGACTGAGCAGCTCTGTCTGAGGTTAGCTTAAGAACTGTACCCACAAAGCTGATCTATAAATTCATGGCATGATCTATAAATCCCATCAGCCCACTCTCAATGCCTATAGCCCTTATATACGTATCGCAATGTGATGAACGATGTTGGTGATGATGAGGCTGATGTTGTTTATGATGGAGCATGCGGAAATAATGAAATGATATAACTCAAATCAACGAAATCATGAGCACAATAGCAGTAAACAATTCGAATTACGAGCATGTACGATGACAATGGGAATAATATGCAAAGTACAAAAAAAAAAGAAAAAAAAAACAAAACCCAATCAAATGTGAACGAAACAATAGAAATTCCAATCGAATGGGGTAAAAGGAATCAAAACGCTGTTTAACGCTACATACTTATGTATAGTAGATGGGGTAGAGAGTGGTTCCCGGCAACACAATCGAAGCCGAAACCAAAAACAGGGGACACACACGCATGATGTGAATGTGATGGGTGATGATGGGACGCACACTCACCTTGCGGGCAGGATGAGCGCATCGAATTCCGTGTTTAGATGGCGTCGTATTATGTTCTTCGACGGCGGGATGCCCAGAGCCGTAGCCATGGTATCGCCCGAAAACGATGGCTCCAACACCACCAGACCCCCGTGAACGCCGCTGTCTGTAAATGGAACAGGATACATGAATTCAGTGGGATTAAATGGAAACCTAATACTGAAGTGCCCAATCCAATGGCACCTTCATTACTATTATTCAACATGCAATAGATATATCTATTGATTCAACTGGCAACTGGCAACTGGCAACTGGCAACTGGCAACTGGCAACTGGTCTGCAACTCACCCTTCAGATTCTCCGCATACTCGCCCAGGTCGATGGAACGCACCCAGCGTATGAAGCGCTGGTTAGTCCACACAATGGGATCGGTGTCCACAGTCTCCGACTGCACTCGCCGCATGGCCAGCGTTTGGCGGTCGTATTTAACAATACGCAGCACGTGAATGCCTAGGTGTGACAGGGATACATTAGTCTGATTGGGCAAAGTCGCAGCTAAGAGCTTACCATGTACTATGCTGGCCTGATGGAATTTTCGCGTCACACCCAGAAACTTTTCCAGCTCCTTCTTCGAGAGCGTGTCCAGCATGCGCGCATCAACCAGGGACTGCAGGAAGGGCTCAGCGTATTGGGGCAGTCCAATGTCCGGCAGCCATTCGGAGGCCACCCAGGTGTGGCCCAGCTGTGTGATCAGCGGATAGCGCACCAGTTCCGGGCGCCGCTGCTCCTCGATGGCCAGTCGCAACTTTTTACGGTGCATGGGGTGCGCCAGACCCAAGCCTGCCTCCAGCTCCACGTCGTTCAGCTCGAGCAGCACCTTGCCGCTTTTTACGTTCTCCGCACAGCGTGAGCTGTATTGGGGCATGCCCAGAGCCACCTCCAGCCATGCGAGCACTTGAGTGGCCCGCCAGCGCTCTATGGGCAGCTGGGAGGCTTCTCGCAGCAGTCGCAGCTTCTCGGCATAGCCCTCCTCGGACAGCGGGTTCCACGAGTAGTCGCTGTATTCGGTCACCCCATCAGCGGACATTGCCTTGCTCTTATTGCGAGAGCGTGCGAACACGCGTGAAATGCTGCCCCAGGTGCCACCACGTCCGTTACGTGCGCCCAGTGGTCCGCTTTTGTTGCCGAACTTTCGGGTTATGGCACCAGCGCCTCCCGGTCCCTCAGCATCCGGCGAGAGCTGCTCCACAGATCTGATGGGAAGGTATCGGCTAAGTAGGCATACTGAAAAGTCTGTCAAATACAACTACCTGGAATAGGCGCCAGAGTTCAGAGGCGAGAGTGTTGGGCTGCGTTCCTTGGGTGTGCCAACTGCGATATGAGAGAAGCAAAAAGTGAGCTGAGCCGGAGGCAAGGGTAGGGAAATGATGGACTACTCACATTGGTACATGTTTTGGCTGGAGACTAGAGAAATGCTGTCGGGATCGACGGTGATGCAGGGTCCGTTGTCGCAAGTGCCGTCGCTGAAGTTGAGCTCGCCGCCGGTGCTCTCTCGATCGCTGCTGTTGCGTAGGCCCGAGTCGTTCGAGCAGGAGTTGCGATCGCCGACTGTGGCGCCGGAGCCACCGCTCAGGCTGCCGCTAAAGGCTGACAATGAGTTGGAGTTGCCGCGTCCGCTGTCCTCGGTTGTGCGCAGGCCGCTTAGATTGCCAGCCAGACCAGATCCGCCAGCCAACTGGCTGAGCATGCCGGAGGCGGCCGATGGCGGCGTTAGCGGTGCAAATGAATGGAGACTCTCCTGATCGGAGAGGCAGCCCGTTAGCTGACGACGCGCCTCCTGCAGCTGCTCCTGCAGGCGCTGCAGCTGCAGATCCCTCGCCGACAGCTGCTGAGCCAGGGCCAGCGAGCGCTCAGCCTCGTCCCGTGCCTGCTTCAGCAGCTGGAAGCGTTCCCGGTCGCGGTCCCCCGAGATCTTGGCATTTGTTGACTCAGTCTCGCGCACACGCTCCTGGTAGTTGCGTATAAAGTCGCGCAGCTCCTGCTCCTTCTCCTGCAGCGAGGCGCACAACTGCTTCACCTGTCCCAATAAATCCGATTTGTCTGTGCGCAGCTTCTTGCGCTCCAGCCGCATAGTGAGCAGCTGATTCTTGACGCTGCGCAGCTCGGTTTCCAGTCGTTCCACGCGCTCCTGCGACGCCGCCATGCTGTGGCCCTCATGAGGCTGTGCAGCTGCCAAGTCGGCACCGGGATCAGCGCCGCCCACAGCACCGTCCGTCGAGTGCTCGAGCAGCCGACGCAGACGCAGCAGCTCCGCATTCAATCGTTCGTTCTCCTCGCGTAGCTTCATAGCCGCCTCTGCAAGAGATCAACAGAGTTAAGTCGTTTGAGCAGCTAGCAACTGGCCAGCTGGCCCAGTTGAGTGCCGCGCTAAGCTCAAGCCGTGGAAAAGCGAGGACGGTGTCGATGTCGCGATACTACGCGCAGTTAGCAGCTAGCCCCTTGGCTACTTTTCACCCACATATGATTATTCAGGCGTTCTACTGCCCGCCCAAGAGCCTTTGGACTGGTGCCCCTCGCCCCTGCAACAACATACTCGACTGACATGTCCCAAGTCAGCTGCCCTTTATGCATGCCAATTTCTAACACAGAGAGCTACGAACGAGCAGAAACTGAAAAGTGCAACGTGAAAGGCTTTGGGGCAGCAAAAGTTTTTGGGGAGGAAACAGAGGAAACAGAAAATAACTTAAATAGGCTATGTGTCAAGGAGCAATCCGGACAGATTCAAGTGCAACTGGGGGTTGAGTGTGAGGGCATGCGGGTTAAATGTTAATGCGAGTGCTGATAGAGCTGCTGTGCTGAGCTGTGCTCCAATTAAAAATACTGAGCGGAAATGGTAGATGAAAAGTAAGGAAAAGGCAAGATTGAAATGGCAAATGGCTTAAGTAAGACTAGGACTAGGAGCTGGAGCGGGAGCTGGAGCAGTGGTGCGGGTGCTGGTGCTGGTGCGGATGCGGATGCGGACAAGAATATGAGTCTCAATCGACTTACCTGAGCGAAATGTGAACTTTGACTCGTCATTGCGATTGCCATCATGAGCGCTGTTGGTCGTGGTCGCCTCTAGCATCAGCAGCGCGGCGGATGCAGCGGATGTTGGGGAATGCGCTGTGGGGGATGCCACTGGCTTGGGCATGGGCATGGGCATGGCCACTGCGGATTTAACTTTCATTGTCTTCGCTTTCGTAGTAGTTGTAGTAGGTAATGAGGCTGCGCCGACCGCTGCCAGCTCCGGTTCCATTAATTTTGCAATCGAGCAAACATCATTCGCATTTCTCTTGTCGACTGTAGTTATATTGTTTTATATATATATATACATTGTTCGATTGTTGTTGGCGTGATGTGTTTTCCCCAAACACAAACACACACATACACACGCGCGCACACACATGTCGAGGGTATTCAATCGTGATTTTCGTCGATAACGGGATGAGTGTCCGAGTTGAGAGGAGTTGGAGAGGGATGTTAACAAAATAAACAACAACAGCAACAACAACAACAACGACAACAACAATAACAGTAGTAATAACAACAACGATTTAAGCACATCATCATGAAATTGTTAATGTTAATAATAATGATAATAAGATAATGATGATAATGTAGGGCAGACACAAGTAAATGTATGTGAGTGGGGCAAGGCATGATTGGATCATGAAATCCAATTGCAACACAGAGAAAGAGAGTGAGAGAGGAGGAAGGGCGGGCGGGCAGAGAGTCAGGCAAATGGAGCGTGCAGGAGTTTTGATTGATTTTGTTAAGCTAAATATGAAACAGTAGAACTGAAAACGTGTTTACACTTAAAATTTATATAAATACAACAATAATTGATTGATTTTTCCCATAAATAAGCTCTCGTGTACATAATAATTTATATAAATGCATAAACTCTCCATGGGATTGATTTGTCTGCTTAACGTGGCATATTCAATCAAATGAAATTGAAGCTCAGTCATGTGCACATATTTTTGTTTAAATAGATTATCCGCGTATCTATTTATTAAGCTTTTCTTTTTATGGTAAATTTGTTATTTAAGCCCACTTCTGCATGAGCGAATTTAAACGAATGTTAAAAATATATTCATATTATTTTAAACTGCGCACAGTGGGCGTGAAAAGGCATAAACTGGACACAAATGTAGCTAGAGATGGAGAAAATCGCTTGAAATATGATAACTGTCCCTGACTTTTCATCAATTTGTCTTTAACTGAAGTCAAAACATATTCAAAAACTATTTGCATTTACTTTTTTCAAAATTCTTGTTTTATTTTTGCCCAAGCTCAGGCATTTGTGTCCCATTGTACTACGCTTAAATTCATTTAAAATATATTAGTTTGCCCTTTTAGCTATTTTGAACACAAATTTAATGAAAAATAATTTTAAAACGATTCTATTTTGTTGTTGTTTCAGCCAAGTTAGCAATAAAAAATAAAAGAAAATTTAAAGAATTTTCATTCTTTAAGTCTGAGGCAAGCACAGCATTTTCATAACCCATAAACAGATCGGAAGTGTGAATAAAAATTCTTAACCTAGTATACTTTAAGGCTGAGGCTTTCTCTCAATTTCTAACTCAAATCGAATATTGCATTTCTAATACTCTAATAAAATAGCAAGTGAATCTGCAGCTTTAAATAGCTGAGAGCCGACTTGAGGAAATCGAGAAAAGATATGTAAATGTGAGTCGATAGCAGCAGCAGCATGAGCTGGTTGCATGATTTGCGAGACAGCAATTGCATTGCTTTGGGGCAACAGCTGCCGCAGCTCGCATCTAATCCTGATGACGGCTACGACGACAGGTTGGGCAAGAGCCCAATCCATCAAGGCGGCTGGAGGCGGCGGTTCGTTAGTTTTTGCCAGCGCCATTAAAAGGGCGGACAGAGCGAGCCACGTTAAATGCCAGCCCGTTGCTATCTTTTTCGAGACTTTCTCTTTGGCATTCGGAAATTATTCGATGCGCCGGACCCAACTGCACTTTGGATCCCATTCGCTTGTGGCCGGCAGGCGCATTTTGCATCATTCCAAAAAGTACGTGTAAGCAAGAGATTTGTGTATGTCATCTAACCATGCGGTTGCTTGTTGCCCCGAGTTTTCCCATTTGTTTCCTGCACTCGTGCCGACTCAGCCAACACATTGCAGTCTGATTTTCATTTTAATTTTTAGGACTTGCAACTGTTTTCCGTTTTAACTACACTCCAATCTGCCTTCAGGTGCGTTACACATAAGTAAAATCGAAAAACAACACCAGAGAGCGAGCTTTTCGTAAAGGTAACTAAGGCGGCTTTGCTGTTCAATGTTTGTGACAGGCCGAAATATGTGAGGTCTGATTTTGGTCTTGAAGCCGGAAAACAGAGCAAAGTCCATATCACCCAGTCCAACTGCAATTCATATGCGCTCTTTCATGTATTCATGTAATGCAAAAGGCATTTCATATTGCGTCTGCTGCATCAAAAGGCGCTCAAAGCAAACTGAACAGATTTTACTGCAGAAGTAAGCTTTAGCTGCCAAGCAGAAATCTAGAAGAGATTGCTAGGTACTCTCAAAGCAGAGACATGCCAAGCTGCACTACATAAATTAATAAGATTCCTAGTATTAACTCGAGTTATGCCCAACAAAATTTCACTCGAAATCTAACTATAAATGGGCAAAGTTATTGAAGAAACAGTTTAAATATTTTCTGCTTAGAGAGATGAATTTGACTAGAGTCGGATCGCAGAGTCTGCCTTTAAGTTCAGCTTCAATTTGGTTACATTAATAAACTACAAATATATGCGAAGTATAAAATGTCATTTGAGTGGAAGATAGTGTAACAAAGGGGCATAATTTGTGGCCATGGCAGCACACAGTAGAGAGAAGATAAAAAATATAACACATACATATAGACATATATGTATCTGCACACTTATGCCTGTGTGTATACGCAGCAATTGCTTTAAGCCCCATCCAGCTGCTGGTGCTGGTGCTGCTGCTGAGCTAATTGCGCCCACTCACATACCCACTCGACCAGCTGAAATGTTATAGAAATGCATTTGGGTGCAGCGGGTTGGCACTTACCGGCGTTGAGCTGGCTGCTGGTTGGGTTGACCTGCGCCAAGTGACCTGCGGCAATCAAATTTGAGTTATTCGCATGGATCATGGCTGCCGTGGATATGCTGCTGCTGATGGAGTTGGCGCTGCTGCCATTCACTAATTGCGACTGCGGTTGACCAATCGCCTGCGCTTGTGCTTGTGCTTGTCCCAATGTGTCGCCCTTGGCGGCCAAGCGATTCTGGTTGTCGATGGTCATGGGTGGCGTGAGCGTCTGATTGCTCCCATTCGAGCTAGCCGGGGAGCTGCTGTCGGAGGCGGAGGCGTTGGGCGTTAGGTCCCGTTTGCTTGCCAGCAGGCTCGGCTGCTTTAATGTGGGCGCTGCTGCTGCTGCTGCCGACGAGGTCGAGGAGGCCCCGAGCTGTTGGCTGCTGGTGTTGTTGTCCAGGGAGAGCACTGGCTTCACAGGCTTGTTGTTGTTGACGGACTTCTCTTTGAGCGCGCCCACACTCGAGTCCAGCGACTTGACAATTTTCTGCAAAGTTGGACAAACATTTAATGGATGCACTTCAATTAGGACGCTCTATGCATAAGTAGGATGTTAGAAATGTTCAAAAACTAGTATGAGAAACAGCAAAACAGACAGATAAAGAGAGAGAGAGAGAGATAGAGAGAGCGCGCGAGTCGCTGGGTATCCAAGTCAATTAGTCAATGAGCATGTGTGAGCGAGAAAGATATACATACGTACAGATAAGGTAATGGAAATGTGCCGAAACTTTTGTAAGCATAAGTATAAGCATGTGAAAGTGGAACAGCGCTGAATGGCGAGTGGCATGCAAATTGTATGTTGACCCCTTCCTTTGGTTAACCCTCCAAGTCCCCTCCCCTGCCCAAAGCCACCCAGCGGCGCTAACAAGCAAATGAATGAGGCCCAATTAGGTTAAACATCAAGTGAATGGAGGGTTCTTTTTTCTTGTTTTTTTTAGTACTAGTAGTGGTTGTTGTAGCGGGGCTGGGGCATGCAGGGTTGGCACTTTGGGTGGTGGGGGTTGGATTGGGTTGTACTTGGTGTACTTACGGATTCGCCCAGCTTGTGCAGAGAGGCATTTATGCGATCCGGATTGCGTGGCGGCGGCTCTGGTGGCTCTGATGCGGCCATGGTTGGTCCGGCAGCAAGACCGTTTATTTGCATACCTCCTCACACAACTGAAGCGCTCCCAGTGCCTGTGCCAGTGACTGAGCTGAGCTTGTGTGTGTCTGTCCCAAAACGTTCGTTCTATGCTAGTTGCCCAGATATAGATATATATTGGAATACGAATACAAGTGCTGCTGCTGCTGCTGCGCCCGACCGACCACAAGTATTTCAACTGCCACAATTTGCACCATGCGCAGCCCGCTCTAACATTCTGACTACCTTACAAAGGGACCGAAGAAATACGTACACAGAGACAGCGAGAGGGAGAGACACGCCCGATAAGCCGCAGATGCTGTTGGCGCTGATTCCCCAAATTTTTTCCAGCCCCTCAGTCGAGGTCCTGTTCACGTCCTCGCTTAATCCTTTAATTGCCCAACGTTTCGTTTGCTCTCACTTGACAAAGATTTCCCATGCATCTGTAAATAAATGAAGAAGCTTTATGAAACGATGCCTTGTTATAGTTATTTATATAACAGGAAAATATATCCAGATGATGGCATTTTGCAATATACGTTGCTTAAATCTTCGAAATCAAAGAGAACTAAAGAAATCTCCAAAGCTTCACACTGCACGTGAAAAGCATCGATATATTGCTGTTTCGATATAACGCTTTTCTTTCTAGACTACAAAACTCTCCAAAAACAAATGTGTCAAGCATCGATATATCGTATTTTCAATATATCGTTGTAAGTTCGAGTACAACGTAACGTTAAGGCAATTTTAACTAAATTACGTAAGTTACTGAAAATCTAATTAATGATAAAAGTTTTCTTAACAACTTTCAAGTGCTTTTCAGTTAGAGTATTTGAACTAGGTTTTACTTAAACGCTTTCGAGACCTCATGACTTGCTTTTTACTACTGCTGTAAACTCTTTATCGCTATCGGACAGGAGATCCTACGTATACAGGCCACAAATTCTATTTTGAATTGTTTCCACGTTTCTATGCATCTAGTTGCGTGTTTGGATTCGGTTTTACTGCATTGCGTCCGGAAGGCAGTAAATGTGAAACCCGAAAGCTCGTAATAGAAATGGCAATGGCGCCACCTAAAACAGGTTTTCGGCAGGAGTAAATTAAAGCCATGTTTTATTACATATATGAAGTTTATTTTCCCCAGAAATAATTTACGGTTTTATGTATTTACAAGCGCGCCAAGTGGTTTTCTCTTGAGCTTTAACTATTAGTTTTTGCAACCAGTTTGCAACGCTGACTGCGGACCTTATGAAAATCATGGAAAATATTTTCAATTCATTCTGTGCTTTTTGATTGGATTGTACGATTTTCAACTCTAGGCCATACAATATTAACTTAACTTTTAGCCATACAAATTGAATTTCCACAGTCGATTGAATGGGAACATAAAAGTTGAATACGAATTTTTCCTGAATGGAATATTTGAAAAACCCGCGAAGCGTTTTCTTAGTTCAATTTTAAAGGCTTGGCTTGGTTTAATGGATGAATTTTCAATATGAATATGAATATGAATTGGCGGACAAAAGAATCGGAATCTCGATGGTATTATATGGAATGTATGCGAAAAAGTTTCAGTTAACTCTTTCGGTCGAAACTCTTTTCAGAATAAAAACTGAGATTTTGTTTGAACTGTTGGTAATTAAGCAAAGTTATTTATTTTTTACTACTCGTCAGCTAAAACTGACTAACAGCTAGTTAAAGTAAAGTTGCATAAAGCTTTGATTATTTTTCGTCCTTTGGATTTTAATCCGATTTGCCGAAGGGGTACAAAACGCTGACCATAAATGGTGTTGCGGGTTATTTTTTACGCTTGATTTTTTTTGTTTGCCAGTGTTCGTGTTGCAGACAAAAAATTGTACAAATACCAGGCTTAAGTAGCGCTTCAGTCGCAGTGGCCAAAGTCTGTTTTTTTTTTTTTTTTTTTTTTTGTAGAGCTAACTCAAACTGCACCTTGACTCACAGACCAAACCACAAACATATGGGCAGGATTTGAGAATAACATGACCGCAGCCACACACGCAGAGCAGAGCTGAGAAGAGCAGCGCAGCTGCACCTGAAGCTAAGCTGGGGCAGCCCACTCCCATGAATGGGTCTAATACTAATGTGTTTTATGCTGGCAGGCGTGGGTGAGCTGTGTGTGAGCTGTGCATGTGTGTGGTTGGCTGAGTGTGGCGTCTGCATGTGGCAAAAACAAAAACACAAAAACCGAAACTTTAATCATAATAATAACACACAACTTTTGTGTTAAATCCGAGCAGATAGTTACATAGCTATAGTATAGTATATATATATAATTACATATGTATATATGTATACGCTTAGGTCAGTGCACGTGTTGCGTTGTTCACTTCAACTAGGAAAAATTATGTTTGCAATTTGTGCAGAGTTTTGTGTTCCATAAGGCAGGCTTATGAATTGGCTTGGAAATTAGAGAGCTCTTTGCACATCTTGTTACTCAATCTATCATTTGAGAGGAAATTTCATAGGTATTATAGTTATATATATATATAGCTTGCAGTGATGCAGTTTGGAGTAGTTGAAGTCTGAGCATTTTTATTTTCAAGTTTTTAATTATTATTTTAAGTAAGCATAGAAAAGTAATGTTTTTTTTTTAAATATTTTTATTTACTTAAGCCATGTTTGCCTCTCCTCTTGGATTAAAACTACCATAAACTACGCCTGCTTTCATATTGTATCTCCAACTAACATGATTAGCTAAATAATTTCAACCAACATTTCTAGCACTCAATATGCCAACAGAAAGAATGCGTGGACTTTGCGAACTCGGCTTTAGCCATGGCCTCTCCTTTTTGTAGTGGAAAACGAATCAAAGCAAAAGAATTTATAATAAAACAAAACCTAATTCATTGAAATTTATGCAGCTTGAAAAGCGTTTTCTCATAAAATAAAAGCTCAAATATTTTTAAAAATTTCTTTCAAATTTCTGTAAGAGTTTCTTTATTTCTGCTTAAATATGTGTATTTGAAAGCTATTTAATAGTTCTACAATCCTTTAGCTACACTCTACTATAAAATACTGCGCTTTTCCCAGGCACAAGTCGTTCTTACTTACACCAATTTGAATACTAATTATTCGATTCTCGCTATTAAGTTGCCTGAATAACATCGCCAAGTCATCAACCTCCATTACTTGTATAACCTGCTCAAATATAAAGTTTCTGGTAAAGAAATACTTTCACTATCTTTGTATATCACATTAATTAAGAACAGTCTACGACTGAGAGTAATTAATTTTAATAGTAAATTAATTTAATATTCTTGTCAATATATTTCGACGGCGTTCTGCTTTCATTATTAAATTTTTTAAAAATATATTTAAACAGGTTTACCCTGTTTTTGTATTTAAAATATTTTGGAAAATCTATTGAAATTAAATGTTGAAATGAACTATGAGCCGCTGTCTGACGATGCGGAAGAGTTTTACATCTGCTCGCATCCGTTTGGTTACATGCAATACAAGCAGCCTGAGCCAGTAGCTGAACCGATTGCAAGAAAGCCCAATGAAGCCTTCTATGTGCACCTTCAGGATGCGCCGAAGGATTATTACCCAGCTTTTATTCTCAACTTCCGTCGAAAGTTCAGTGTCAAGTCCATGGAGCAGAGTCAACAAAGAGCAGCAGAGCTGAAGCAGCAGATGCTCAAAGAGCGCGTCGATCGACTCGCGCTGCGATCAGCGAATGTGGCCAAGCTTATTGCTGCTGCGGATGCCAGGAAAGGCAGTGATGGGCTGGCGCTGCTGAATCACACAGTCAAGGACATGCAGGATCATCTGCAGAGATACGAGCGCAGCAGGGCACGGCGCGTTGATCAGCTAAGGTGCCACAATGAACTGGTGAAGAGACGCAGCGATCTGCTGCGCTTCGGACTCTACCTGACGAGCATTGCGAAGCAGTATGAAGAGAATCGCAAGCGTATTGGAATATTTTAGTGGGAAATACATTCAGTTCGCTGGCCACAGATGCCAACTAAATATATTGCCCACTGAGAATGTGCCCAGTACGATGCCTTGCCGTGTGGCCTGCCAAGCCTTTCATGTGTCAAAAGTTTGTAAATAAACTAGTTTGGGCAGCAGCTGGAGCTCGTCTTTTGTAATAACCATAAATTAATCAGGCGCAGCGTAAACGTCACTTCATTGAATGCGGGTCAGGGCAATTTGCTCGATTCAAAAGGTTTTTCACTGCACTTTTTTGTGAGCCAAAGTTTTTGAAGTTTATGTCAAAGCTTCAAGTAAACCATAATTAGCCCGGGCTGCGCTTTGATTCAATGGAATTAATTACGTTCGCCCACATGCGGCAGGAGGGAGTGAGGGAGACAGACGATTATGTGCTTTGGCCAACCACGAAGCTGTCCGCTCTGTTCTACAGGCACAGGCAACCTCAACTCAACTTGGGTGTCTGAGGAAGTCTCTTTGCTTCCTTTCAGTTTAGCCTTTGGCACATGCCAAGTTCAACTGAAATACTTGACCTGCCTGAAACATATACAAACTATGACCTGCCCATGTTATTCCATTAAACTCCAAACTCTCGAGCAGCGCAAACAATTTTCGCTTTTATAAAATACATTTTTAATTTATTTTTATTCTGCTATTGCATGTTTGCCCCAATCTAAAATGTACAGTTTCAATGAATACTTGAAAATGTGAAAAAAGGTAAAATATTAAAATCTCGAAATGTGGAGCAAACATAGCAAATGCAGCCCACTTTAATTGATATTCTATATGCACATATAGAAACTTAAATATCAATTAAAATATTATGTTTCATAAGTGCTTGCGTCAGTGAAAGAATAAATATTTATGCTCAAATTGATGAGTGTAGAAATCTCTATTAATAAATTAGTTATTCGTTTATATATTGTTAATAATTATTATAATATTTTGCTTAATATTTTTTAAGTATTTCTTAAAGAATCATTTAAACTTGTAATGGATCAAAAGTTAACTTCATATTCTAATGCTCTCAGCTTGAAACGGACTTTCAAATGATTTCCTTTGAGTCGATATCAAACTTCACAAAGTTCACTAAAAGTGTCAAATATTCTAGAGAGTTTCTTTTTAAGTAAATAAATTTGTAAGTTTATAAAGTAGACGTGCATTTTTTGACTACTTCCCCTTCTACTTTCTCTAAAAATATATCATAGAAGCTCATTACAAAGCACATGCTACGATATCTAGGGTATCTTCCAGTCGAGCACTCCCTGCTAAGGCAGTTTTACTTGTTATTTATTGAAATATCTAGAAACATATTAATAAATCTCGAAATATTTGCGCATCTTCCCATTTGACTTAGCCAGCTTTCACTGACTCTATTCATATATATTTCCCATTATCTTTGTCAATTATTAATCTCACTCTAAGCTCAAGCCAATTCCATCTAAATATTGTTTATACTCAAGTACAAATATTACTTTTATATTAGAAATAACAAGCTTAAGTAAACTGTGCAAACTATCCAATTAGCTGCAAATGTATCTGTATCTTTTGTTCATATGCAAAGATACTCAGATACATATAGCAATTGCAGCCTTGACGGAACTGTTCGCCTTCGCTATCTGTTTGCTTAACGAACTTTAGAGCAAATTGCAAGCTGAAATTTTGTGAAGAGCTGCAAATGAGAAAGTTATTATATAACTAACCTGCCTCGCTCCCTCTCCCCCTCTCCCCCCCTTTCTCTCATCATTGTTTGCTCTCTCGGCGCGCTGACAGATGACAGGCAACATTAATTGGAAATTAATAAGCTAAGTAAACTCATTCCAAGCAGCTGCAATTACAGCGCCATGGCAATAGTAGGAGCTGCTGCTGTCGATTCTACAGCTGACAGCAGCTCCGGCTTATCACAAATGAAATTTGTAATCGTGGCCATCCACTCCTTTAGTCAAATGACTCATAAATATGACTCATTTTACACACACATACAGAGGCACACACCTATAGAGTTTTAGTATTAATTTCCTGTTGGGCCCGACTCGATTCGATTATCCCCATGGCCAGGCAAAAACTTTAGTTAGTCTGATTAGCTGTCCGTAACACGTCAAAGCTAATGCCAGGCACATCATCAACACACTGATTTTATGTCGGCGCCACGGGCGCCAACATCATTCATATGCAAATTATAGTGCAGCCCTTGGCCCATGCCACGATTCAGGCCCAATTGTATTCAACACATTCAACATTTGACCTGAAGAAGTTGGCTTCGCTCTGCTATAATCGGCCATAACTTTCCAATGAGCTCAAAACTTTTGCTAGTCGTCTCATAAAGTAGCTGAAATAAGTGACTCTTGGCTGTCCAGTGTTGCAAAACGTATATTATTACTTCTATTCCAGCAGCTGCCACAATTTCAATTGTTTTTCATTTTGCACCTTTGTGCGTAGATTTTCTTTGTAATCATTTTCTCTTCCGCGAGTTTATTAACTTTGGCATTCTAATTAAGTTTATTTTCTTTTGACTTATAAATGTAAATAAGTTTTCAACTTTGACGGTTTAGTGCTGTAAAACGTACTTTGCATACCTCAGTTGTCGTCCACTTTTCTATTGTTTCTATGCTCGTTTAGAGGGAGCAATAAGAGTATATAGGCTTTTCGAGAACGGACTATTTGCTTGAATGCGAGAGGCTTGGCCTCTTGGCGAGTGCTAAGGGGGTTCTACTGAAGTGGGAAAATTGAAATTTTCGAATATATATATGACTGTATCTATATGCTATAGCTAGATAGATATCAATATATCGATCTGTAGCTCTATCGATATTCGTATCTATATAACTACCTATCTATATATATGCAGAGAAACACATCAACATATCGATAGATATACCAATATATCGATCTATAGATCTATCGATATATCTATCTATATATCTACCTATCTCTATGTCTATATCTATATATCGACAGATAAATACATATAGATGCAGTCCTTAGATCTAGGCAACTAGATTTAAAGATCGATAAGTTTAATCTGATTTCTGATTCCTTGCTCTCACGCCCTGAACCTACGCCCACACACTCAACCTAGTGCTGTAAAAGATTCTAGATTGAATTTCAAGAATTAAACAAAAGTTGGTTTCTTTTAAGTGTCGGTAGCTAAGCAATGCCAAAGTTCGAAGCGTTATTTGATAGATGAGAGTTGAAAAGAGTTCAGCTGCCCAAAGTGGGGGCAAACACCTTGTGGAAAGTCAGGGTTATACACAGCGCATGACTTCGTGACGCGCATTAACTGTGATTCATGCATTGACTGCGATATCTGTGAATGGAGCTGCCTTTGCCTGCCAGCAGCTAGGACTATCTGCAGTCTGCTAACTGTTTGTTTTTCGCTGATTTGTTCAAGCGAGCAGAAGGTAAAGTTTGCGTTGAGCAACTCATTTAGTTTGCAATTAATTAGTGGCAACAGGGTGGCAGTTGCTGTTGCCATTGCCATTGCAGCCAGCACAGGGTGGAGTTAGTGTTTTTCATTAAACTAAACAGATGCGGCTTCAACTTGTTTGCTGCTCCTGCTGTTGTTGGACCGGCAAGTTTGGAAAGCGGTTTCCGGCAAAAACAAAAAACAAAAAATAAAAAAAAAAAATAAAAAAATAAGAGCAGAAAAAGCGCTTACTGAATATATTTGTGAGGGGCGCGAAATGGAAATGCTTGAAATACTTGAAATGCTTGACCCAATTGGCAGCCTCAGCCTGGCGAAAAACATGCAAAACATTTTCCGCTCAGCTCACGGTGCTGAGCAGGGCGGAGGCATAACTCTGTGTAATCTAGGGTCAGTAAATGATTTTGCCATTAAAATGCATGAGTGTGTGTGCGAAAGAGATAGAGCAGGACAGAGGACGGAGGCTGTTTGAGATAAGTAAAAGTTTGTTGCTTCTTGTGGCAGCTGGGCGAGAGGATTCAGTGCAACAACTTGGCGGCAGGCCCCGGAGACCTAACCCTGTACTTACACAATTTGATAACCTACTTTTGCTCTAATGCTGTTGTTGTTATTGTTGCCATTGTTGGGCTGCAACGTGTTTTGGGTTGGCAACATTAAAAATTTACACATAATGACATTGACGCACACTTTGAGCAGCTGGCAGAGCATGTAGATGACGAGAGAGGGGGGAGGGAGGAAGACACAGTCGCACTCATGTCCTTGAGCTTATGTTTTTGTTCGGCATTAAGAGCATGTCGAGTCACCAAGTGCGTGGGCACACACAGAGACACAGACATAGACACAGATACACAGAGGGACGGCAGCTATAGGAAGGTGCGTGGCTTCACACTGAGTTGCCTACAAACAGAGTCGAGGTTTGCGGCAGGATTGGGTAGCGGAACTTGGCACGGATGTGTTAGCCCTTGCCTTTGCCTTTGCCATTGCCATGCTGGCTATCTGCTAGTGGGCGTGGCTGGGCGACAGTAGAGCAAAAAGTGAAGCAGGGGCGCAGCGCTCACAGCTTGCCACTTGGGAAATACTTTAAGTCCTTTGCCTTAATAGCCCTGCCTTTTTCAGTCTTCGTTTCTGTTCGGTTCGGTTCTGTGCAGTTCAGTTCAGTTCAGTCCGTTGATGGCATTTTCATTCCTTTGCTTCCTTTTGCCGCTCGGGTGAATTATTGTCAAGCGATTTATTACGCGCAACGGGCTGCTGCTGCTCCACATGGCGTATGCGTAACAATAATTGTAATAAAATGCACGTAATATTTCGCTATTGCTCTGCTTGGGGCAGCCCCGCGTAATGTAGTGCCAACCGAGCAAACATGCAACATTTTTAACATGGCTATGAAATTATTTAAGAACTAGCAAAACAAATTCGATGTGTATTTTGTGGCTTGCTCTTTAAACGCAAACACAATCGTTCCACTTCATTTGACGCTAACTTTATTAGCTGATCTGTCAGCTGTCATGTTGTCAGGTGGCAACAACATGTCAGCTGATTAGCATCAGGTGAGACAATAAATAAATAAATTATTCCTATTGCCCACTTAAAGGCCAACTCATATAATTGGGCAAAATTGCCGCATTGATTGTCAGCGAAAAGTTTTACCTTTTACACCTGCCGTTGGCGAAGCCAAAGCGAGCGTATTGGCTTTTATGAGTTGTCTAAGTTAAATATGGGCAAATTAATCTTCACGTTTTTGGCTTTATAGTTTATTTGGTAGTTTAATTGGTAATAAGTTAATAATGATAGAAATAATTTTTTTTATAATATACAAATTCATATTGTATTAAAATCATAAAATAATTTTGCTAAAAAGTATATAAATTGTTGTAATTTTCATTCACAATTATTGCCATATTACTGTAAATAGATAAAAGAGGGAAAGAGAGGGACAGAGAGACAGAGAGAGAGAGGGAGTTGCAAAATGTTATTTATGAAATTTTGGAAATAATTGAAAGTAATTCAAATTATTTATAGGAATAAATCAGCTTCTGTTGCTGAATGCCTGAGTCTGAGTGAGGTATTCGTTGGCTCGAAAGGTTAACAAATTATTGATAGACTCCTTAAATATCTAGCTCTATTACGTCTAGCTTGCCGTGAAAGTATTACAACTTGACATTTATGGCAGAATCTGTGCAGCATATGATTAGCCATTGCATTAATGTAAGCACTTGGTAAAAGGCTAAAAAGGTTGCGGTAAAGGTTAAAGGTAAAGGTGAAGGTTATGATAAAGGTCTTAGCTAACTTAAGGCTTAACTTTCATTTTTTCTTAAACAAATTTTTGTGTTTAAAATATGTTTGTCTTTTTGACAAACGACGAATTGATACTCATATATATGTAATATTATAATGTAAATATTAATATATATATATATATATATATATATATATATATATATATAAATATATAAATATATATAAAATATATAATAAATAACTTGATGAAAAATTTCATTACTTAAATTTTTATATATATTTTTAATAATTTTTTTATATTTTATTATATTATATTGTATATATTATATTATATTATTTTATTTAATTTTATAAATTTATAATAAAATTCTTTTTTTTTTATTTATTTACAGAAAAATCTGAGCTTAAGCCTTAAGCCAGGTAACTCAGTTATATCTTGTACGACACATCTGTTAGTTCTTTTTCTATCTTTCTCAACTGCTCTATATACCCTGTTTCTTTGTGTGTTTTCAAGTCGAAGCGAATGCGTCGCAATTTATGCTGACACAGATTTGGTTGCCATCAGTTCTCGCTGTCAATGCTCAAGACTGTTGGAAATTTCCCTTTTTTAAGCAGACACACACACATGCACAGACGCACACAGACAGCGACAAATATTGACCGAATTTCGGCGAATTTGGCCATGTTTTCGTGTTTGGCCGCTTTTCTCATGCGGTTTTGGTGGCCATGTTTTGTGTATGTGTGTGTGTGGCTTTTGTCGCTGTTTTCATTGTCTGCCTAAAAGCGAATGCGTAAATAACGCATGAGCATATATGTATGTCTCTATGTGTGTGTGTGTGTACACTTAAAGAAATAATATTTGGCATTTACCTTTGAGTTGTCAACTGCAATTGAAATGACTTCGAGCGTTCGCTGATGCCGCAGCAATTGCAATTTGAATTGTGGGCAGAAACTTTTGGTGGTCTTGTCAAACTTGTTTGTGTTATTGATACTCAAGAGCATCCACTTACACACACACACACACGCGCGCGCGTCTACACTACACGCACGCCTACACACGTGTGTAAGCAGTCGAGTATGTGTACAAATATATATATATATATATAGATGTGTATATATGTGTAAATATATTTATGGATTTGTATTTTTGAACTGAGGACACATCCTATTCGGCGTAAGTTTCGTATGCCACTGAGCGCCAGCATTGGGCATCCGAAGAGTCCTTGGCATTTGTGCGAGAGCTGACGTCACTCAGAAAGCTCCGAATGCAGCCGAGTGCAATAGAGAGCCTAACGCAAGGCGCCTGCGCCTCGAGTCGAAGCTTTTTATCGAGATAGCAGCTCGGTGCGGGTCCCTCTCCCTCTCTCCCTCTCTCTCTCTCTCTTTCTCTGTCTTTCTGAACGTACACAAGTGTTTGTTTACGTTTTTGGTGATTTTGTTGGCCGGGCGGGCTACTCCAGCCATCCGCAGTCTGAGCCCTGTCCGTATGCCTCGTATAAGCCGAAGGTCAGCTCGTCGGCCGTACAGCCAGCATCCTTATCGCAGCAGACTGTAAATGCCAATGCAAAATAAATTGAGGCTTTACTCATCCAGTGGCATGCGCCTTCTGCCAGCTGCCCAATTAACCAAGACAGAAATATTTTACTTGCCGCATTGCCCTGACAACAAATTGATATGGAGAGGTCGAGAGAGAGAGAGAGGTGGCGAGGCAGGGAGGCTGTAAGCAATTGCAACACATTCTTGCAGCAAACAATTTTCAATTGAAACTCATGAAATGTTTCGGCTTCATAAGAGAAGTTTTCTGTGGCCACAAGCACTACAAATATGGACTCCATTATACTACAGACTCTCAATTTGCGAGCCAAGTCAAGCTCTAAGCAGATTAACAATGTTTTCTTTCACTACGAAACAAACAACTTATCCAACGGCTATATTTGATGTCTCCAGCTGTCAGTTTGGACATTGTTTGCCTTGTGCCCGTCCATTATCCATTATGTGGGCTATACCACTCGATGACTCTGTTGCCATTGTTGGCACTCCTTTATCCACTCACTTGGCAGCCACAAGTGACTGTGGGCCACGGATTGAATAACAATGCCATTGACACTATTCAAGCTCTGGCCACTCGGTTGACATCTTCACATATTCCACATATTATATATTCTAAATATTTATGCTTTACACAAAGCATATTATTTTTGAATTATAAATTGAACTTGCTTATGATAAAGCAGCATTTTTTTAACATTTATTTCAGTTTATATACAAAATAAAAATGTGGATAAAATATGCCTTAAAGCTTAAGATTGAAAATGTGAATTCAGTTTGTGATGCTCTTATTTAAGATTAATTTTTATTAATTTTGTAGACTTTTTTAGATAAATAATTGGAATAGAATATGCTGAATTCCATTTAAGCAATTCTAAAGAGCTTTAATAGCTCAACAATTGAGTAGAAGTTTTGATTTACTTTGTGTATCTTCTGAAGATGCTTCAGATTTCTAATTATATTTATAACAACAAACTCTTTTATTTAGCTAATTTTAACTAATTATTTTTTAAGGCTATCAGAATTATCTGTTGTCATTAAGTTAAGAATTCCTCTAAGTACATTTTCATTTTATAATATTTTCATAAAAATAAATGCAAATATTTCATTCACATGCTCCCATTAATTGATTTAAATTTTGTAGAATTTTCTCTTAATAAAATAATTTGAATACAGAAAACTTTTGGTATTTGCACTAATTGATTGCAATTTGCAGCACATTCCGTGAGCAGAACTAAAGAGCGAAAAGTTTTCATATTAAGCAAGTGGCATTATTTCACATGTGTTGGGCGGGCATATGAAAGTCGAGCTGTTTGCTTGTGTGTTTTCGTGCAAGCCATTTAACTTGCACTGAAATTGAACAAACTAATTTGATTTGTTTGCCGAGATGCGAAAGCGACTCAGTAATTAGTTGGTTTGGTCTGCACAAATAGGTACGCACAATCGAGCTCGTTTGTCTGTGCAAATATGTTGAGTATCTGAGCAGAGAATGGATATATATATATTTATATATATGGATATATATATATATATATAATATATATATATATATATCCATATATATATATATATATCCATGGGGTTGAGTGTGCCCATTGTGCGATGCTCTGATTAAGCATGTTGCCGGCTGCTGCTGCTGTTGCATGTTGTAGTTAGTTTATGTTTGATTTGCCTCCATAATCCCAGTCTACCTGCCTGGCCGCATACATATATCAATCTATATATGTGTGCTGAGTGACATTCATTGTGCTGCCAGATCATATCAGCAGAGCTGCATTCAACTTAAATGCTGATAAAATGCTATCAACTGAATGTCAAAACTTATTTTGTCCTTTGTCGTCGTGGTTTTCAGTTGCGGCTAATAAAACTTTATCAGCCTGGTCAGCCAACGTCCTGCTGTGGCAAAAAGAAGAAAGAACAGATATGAGCACACACATTTTGTGTTGCATATTTGAATTTTATTTTTATCAGCTTTGAGCAGGAAGCGACAGACTGAACAACAGCAGCGGGAGTAACAGAGTATGAACTCCATATCAACTAGATACACATACACGTACATTGTGTGTGCATGTGTGTATTAACAATCGATTGAAGGCGGGTTCATTCATCTCGCCAGGCTACGCCTATATGTATAGTTATATATATATTTATATATGTATGTAAGCTGTAAATATGCAACTATTCGTCACAGTTGGCCCATGAAAAGGTCTTCAAGCACTCGAGCAACATTTTCGCAATGCAATTTACGGCTTTGTTGTTGCTCAAATGTGACTGAGGCAACAATTGTTGCTGCAAGTGTAAAAACTGACAAAGAGAGAGCGAGAGGGAGGTAGGTAGTTGAGGGCGCCATTCGATTGCTTCAAGAGTAAAATTGATAAGATTAACCTGAACAGCCAATACACACTCTGTTTGCGGTTTCATTGAAATGGGCTGGGCTCCGGCAATATATATAAAAATTAACTATGAAAAGGAAAATATAAATTTAATTTCAATTTATAACTTAATATTTCTCTTTATTATAGCTATAAATAAAACAAATGAAAACAGAAAATATTGAACTATTATTATTTGATTTATTGCACTATAAAAATGATAAAATATAGTACACATATTTTAAAAAATAGGCATAAATTGCCAAATTTAGACAATTTTTTTAAATGTCAAATAATCAAAAAATTTAATATAAATTTTAGTTTTCACTCTTGAGTTTTCTGAATTTTAGTATTAGCTCTATTAAAAAAGATTTGTGACTAGGTTTAATAATTGATATATATTAATTGAGGCTATCTATGTAAGAGCTGCTTGACGCACCTACTTATAGGGTACAGAGAAAGCTGACAAAAGCAGCAAAACGTGGCAGGAGCAAGAAGAAGAGCGAATGCCTCACTCCATTTCCATTTCCATTTCCATTTTCATTTCCACTGCGATTGTCGTTTGCAACTCCTCAACTTAAATGGATGTGGATGCAATTGTGTACTCTGTTGTCTCTCAGTGTGTGTGTGTGCGTGTGTGTGTGAGTGTGCTTTGTCAACGATCTGATGTGTTGTCAGGCAACCGCATCATTCTGCTTGCAACTCCAACTCCAACTGAGTCTTCGCTTAGGGAAACTATGAGCGACCTGCCTGTGCCTCGTGCTGTGCAGCCCGGGCATGTTTATCAATGTTCTGCGCTTATCGCCGACAGCCGACAGCCGACAGCCGCCATTTTGCCAAGGCGGAAACGGGCAGTGGCCGAGGGGTGGCGAGGGTGCGGCCGTGGCTGGCGTTAGCTTGACAACTTATTTCAACATCTTGTTTTTATCCGTCCTCCGCTTCCTATTTTCATTTATTGGCAAAACTTTTTGCACACATCTGTGCGAAAGCAAGCACAAGGTATTGTGTGTGTGTGTGTGCGTGTGCGTGTGTTTAGCTGTCGGCAAAGTTTGTGCCATTGTTCAAGTAACCCATACATAAATAAGTATGAATACAAAATACGCATTCACAAAATAAAATATTCGTATGTGCTTTGCGAAATATTCTCACAATTTATTTTTATTAAATTCCATAGCTGATGCATTCAAGTTCTCGAATGCTCTCCAGCCCGAGCCCGATGAGGACAAACTTAAATAAGCTGCGACCAGGCAGTCGTCGAGCTGTTTTGAGTCAGTGAGTCAAAGGATGTCACAAGTTGCCTTCCAAGAGAAGTTGATTTCCCTCTGCCTCTCCCTCTCATATGTCATACAACAATTTAGTAAAAGGATTATGTTCTTAGCTTAAAACTTACCAAAAATTTAGTGTCAAACTTATGGGCCAACAACAAGAGATAATCTCTTGGATCGATCTGTGTGTAAATTGCGTAAATCAATTTCAATAAATTTATGCAATTTTAATAAACTCTGTCTCTGGGGCATCAGCATCTATTTATACACTGAATTCATTGTAAATGGGCATACGAATGGGAATGTTTATCAACCTTCAGCAGGCAGAAGGAGCTGTGGCGCAGTCAGCTCTTTGCTGGGTTCAGGGTATTTGCTAGTGTGGCACTCCCGACTAGCGCACTTTGACTTGTGTATGTTTTGCTATAGCAAAACTTAAGCTGAGCCCTATTTGCATTTACCTTCAAATATTAAAAACTAGTACGAAACGTCAGCTACTCGACGAGTCAACCAGGCATGGCTGCAAAACCTTCCCAACAGAATGACTCGAATTCAGCACAAATTTAAAGATACTATCTCTTTTAAAGAGCAAGTTGTGAGCTTATAAATACACCAGCTTTGAGGTGCAGAAGAAAGGCATTGCCTGTGAGTTAGCCAAAATAACTGCAAGTCTCATTTGAGCAGCTTGCGATTCGCTTTTTGAGCATCTCAAGGTCAGCATATAGACAAAAGCTGTTCATATTGAGCTCGAATCTATTGATTCTAAATTCAAGATAATTTTAACAAAAATTGTTACTTATTAAAAAATAAAAATCATTTACCAAACCGAATTTATGGCCATTTGAATAGGCTATACTGCGAGCATAATTTCACATTTATCTACAATTTTGCCATTTATCTAACTATATTTGAATGAACCAAACTTTGTCAGCAATATTTTCAACAATTATATAAAGCTTAACTGAAATAGTTTTAGTTTTCCTTATCAGCCCTCTTGTCTCTATAGATTCCCACCAAGCTTCACATGCCAATGCTACCCCAGCGCAGTTGAGAAAAGAAATACATTGGCTTTTAATGTGACAGCATTGAATGAGGGGAAAAAAAAACAAAAGAAAAGCAAACTAGCAGAACGAGCTAGCAGTTACAAGTGCAATTATTTGTATTACGTATACGTAATATGGTCGTGCGTTGTTTAGTTGGCCCTCTTGTGCTCTGCCGGATATTGCTAAACGGTTTATCGCACTTGGTTGCCGAGGGCGCCGACGACCGGAAGCAGCGATATATTATTAATGACTACACATAAGGCACTGGGCACCGCACAGCGACCACTCGAAGCAGCGCACGATGCGGCGTATGCGCAATATATATATATATATATATATATAGATATATGTACGCTTTTATATATTTTATTACCAACGCCCAGCCGAAAAATATAAACATTCACCCCGACTCGCTTGTTGTTGGCGCCACATTTGTAAAAACGCGTTATACTCGGAGCGTCTTGCCTGCTGGTTGAGGACTGAGAGCTGAGGACTGAGAATTGAGGATTGAGGGTTTTGGGTTTTGTGTTGCCTTCAGCTACCCGCCAGGCTTGTGGGCACGCTATTCGCATTCCCCTTTGAGTGCTTATTGTAAAGCGCCTTAATAAGATTTTATTGCGCCGAGTCACGGCCTGCGAGGCTGTGCGGCTGGGAGGCTGTGCCGAGTCGAACGTACGTGTTTGTGTACAACTGACGCAGATAATAAGTTCCATTCATGGCACTGTTCGGCCGTTGCTGGGCTTCCTTCTCAGTCTGCAGCTCCGCCCTGGCCATCAGGCGTGTCTCCACTGCCCGCCCTCCAAGCCAACGGATAATGACTGACCATTTTGAGCACCTACCCCAATTTGGGGCAGACGGAGCGCAGAATTGGCTATTTGGGATTCGTTTTCGTTACGTTTTCATTTTCATCTGTGGTTATGTTTGCGGCTATTAGTGTCAAGTAATTAATAAGCGACGGGCCGGGCGTGAAAGCATTTAAAATGCCTCAATAACTTTTTTGCAGCTAAAACTTTAATTACTCTGGATTACTAAAATAAATGTTTATATTTTTCGCCACAAGCAAAAACACACAAATTCGAATCCCTTAAGCCCCCTCGCTCCAACCCTGCACACCCTTTTATATCATTTGGCTCGCTCACTGTGCCCTTCAAAGCATTGACAACATAAAATATCATGATAAAAATGCATAAAAAATAAAATATCCTCTATACGCAATGTCGTGAATTCTTTATGGTGGCATTTTTCAAATATTATTGCGGAAACTTTTGCCTTTTTTTCGTCTGTGTGGGAGTAGGGCAGATGCTTATAAGCTGTTATGTATGTACATACACACAAATACATACATATACATACATACATATATATATATATATGTTTAAGCAATAAATCGACTTTGTTTCGTAGGTTGGCAATACGCAACTGACGCAGTCAGTAGCCTTTAAGCTACTTAGCCATATTTCAAAGCGAACCAGTAAAAATATTGCAGTCGGGCGCAATCAACTGCATAATACTCGTTCACAGTCCAAAAAACAGTTGAATCACTTCTCAAGAGACACTCTGCAGCAACTTCACTGATCAATTGTGGAGTTCTAGCTGCAAAACCTTGCCTGATTTACTTTGATGAACTCAAAATTTTAACTATTGAGCAGAGACTTTATAGGCGCATCTTAACACTGTATAAGACGAGGCTCAAATCTCTAGGACGAACGACCAGCTAGGCTTACCTTACTCCAAGCCAATATGCTCTCTTCACTTTGTGAACGAGTAGAGCAACTATTTTGCGATAGCAGCAGACTAACAAATACAAGCGAATGCCCATTGAAAACTTTGTGCAGATAACAAAGGCCACATAGCGAGTGGGAGGCGGGAGTAGAAAGAGCTCAATATATAGCTATAAATCAATCATATGTGAAAACAAAAATATAAGAACGAACAAAAATAAATGAAAAGCAGAAAATCTTATTTTTTTATCATAATTTGATTGTCATATGAGAAAAATCTCCGAGCGACTCTCAGAAATGAAAACGAGTCGTGAGTTTATTAAAAACATTTGCGAGTTTCTGTTCAAGTGCGGGAGTGGCTTAAGCTTTGCGGTAGTTTTTGACACGGTCTCGACATAAAAAAATATACTTAAAATTAATGTACAGCCTGCTCCGGTATGCATAAAAGCTTTGCGGATATAGTTTTTTCATAAATCTGTGCGGGATTTCCGCCCTTTTTTCGCCCTCCTTTGGCGCATAAAAACCACAATGTGAGCTTTTAGTCGTGTGGTTCGTCGACTCACCAAATTAATAAAAAAAGCGTCACTAAAAGGCAAAACTTTGCGAGACAACAGTGTTTCTGTTTGACATTGTCTGTCTCGAAAAATGCGATCATAAATGCGGCAGCCAAAGCACCGGCTGCCCGCCTGGGCCTGGGCCAATGCACTTAAGATGTCACACAAATGCAGCCACAGCCCTGCTCCCCCGGGCACATGTGGCACGCTCAACCTGTGCGCGTTGCCTTCCACTAGTTTTACTAGCCAATAACTTGGTTCGTTGCGGCAGTTTTGCTTTTATGGCAGCCACCGATTAGTTCTTGGGCAGCGACACTTTATGGCCAACGCCGAAGGAACTAGCCGAGTGCAGCCATAAAGAGCGCAAACGCATGGCCAGGGATCCCTGCTGCACATAAAAATGGGCAAAACAGGATCGCTGCGCCCTCTGCCTAAACAGTTGATCGCTCAACAGAAGTTGGTCTGATCTAAACTCGGTCAACAGCTGAGTTAAGTGGACCAAAGCACAGCAGAAGTGGAGCAAGTGCGTGAGCGTGTGCCACATAAATCTAAAGTGTTCATATAAAAAGGCAGAGTCGAGTCACTTAGCCACTCCGAATGCCGCTCCACTGTGCCACAAACGAGTTCTTTGACTTTGAGTTCGCTTGAGTTTGCCTAATCCTTTTGCCAACACCCAACACCCAACACCCAACGCCCAGGCCCAGCACTGACTACACATTTATTTTGCATGCTGATTTCGTGTTTGACTGGCTTAATGCCTACCCTTTGAGCTACGACGACTTTGTTGTGGCACAGCTGTAACCGCATTGTGAAAAACTCACAAGTAGCATAAACCACACAGCACAACAACAACAACAACAACAAAAACGAGCTCATTAGCAGCGCCCACACAGCTGAAGACGATTGGATTTGGCTTTTGCTTAAATTCTAGCTAAAAACACATACATTAGTCAGCCCCTAGTGACTAAGTGCTATTCATTCAACATCTAATGGAAAAGGTAACCATGACAAGTGTGCGGAGTGAGTGGCAGGTGAAAGCCTGAGTCAATTGTGAATCTGCACATTTTTAATTAGAAAATATATTTTTGTTATCTAATTTATCTTCCACTTTGTCTGTCTGTTTTGAGTCTGTTGATCAGAGTTTCCCAGTCTTTGTGCTCATCTTTTTGGCATTAATTGGCGAATCTGTGAGCTATGGAAACTGTTGAGCTGCACGCGTGAAAATGAGTTTTCATGCTTCTTGTCTTGGGGTTTGTATTATCTAAAGCTGAAATCTTAAGCCTGGACGATGCTCTACAAGAGCCTAAATGAACTGTAGGTAGAAGTCTTTATGCTGAAAGATGCTCTAGACTGTGGCTTAGAGCGCTCAAAGAAAGAAGTCTTTAAACTGAATGTGTCTTAATGAACTCTAGATTATTGTAGAATGCCCCTTCATTCTGAGCAATTCAAGACAGGAGTCTTCAACTTAGCTGATTCTCTAGACTGTTCCTTTTAACGATCCTCTGGAATATGCATATGAAGGAATATGGAATATGCAGTGAGCTCAGCACAAAGTCTTTAGTCTTCATCTAGAGTTTGGCCTAATGAACTCTAGGCATAACTCTGAAGCTTGAATGATCTTCTAGAATGTCCCATTATACTTTAGCTATATTGAGTTCAAGTCAGAGCTCTCTAGAATGTGCCTTAGTGAACTCTAAGCAGCAGTCTTAGTTCTGAAGCATGCTTTAGAATGTGTTCAGGCAGCAGTCTTAAGGCTGCCAAGACAGAGTTCATGTAATTCCTTAACCCTAGCCAATTTTAAAAAACTTCTCTTCAAGCAAACTTGCTTAAAATACAGGGTATTCCGGAGGCAGTCAAACTTATTTGCCATTTCGAAAGTTCAAGGTTTATGTGAGTAGTTAGAGAAATTGTAAAAAATACGTGAAGTAACATATATACTACGTATAAAATGACTCGGAAATAGTCTCACGTATTTCTGTTGTAATAGTGACGATTGCCATAAAAATGCGCTGAGCTGTATTTGTGTGGCGTTGACTCGTTTCCTTAGCTTCTTCTTCTTTTTTGGCAACCAGCGCAAGTGTCGTGACTGAAATACGAAATGTGCCCAATGGCTGGACAAATTCAATTCTCCAACTTACCTCACATGGGCAGCCGGCGTCCTGCAGTGGCTCGCAACTGTGGCAGCTGCAAGAGAAAGAATTAAATGAATTTCCACAACAATTAGAAATGAGAGCCAAACTAGCTTTATTTCGTGTCATATTTCAGTGCGGCATTCAAATTTGTATAGCTTCAGTTTGGCGCGCCTGGCAAATCCAATCAAATGTGAACGCGCTGCGCTTTTTCCTAGCCTAACCCCAGGCGCTGCGGAGTCCTGTCTCAGCTGGCGCGCTGTGCGCAGAAGAAAAGATTTAACTTGTCTCGGGCTGAGCGTAAACAGAATTATTTCCAGCTGCCTTGTGCTTGCTTTGTGCAGCATTTAATTGGGTTTTCTAGCATATTAGATTTTCATTTTCATCTTTGGCCGACGCCGACGCCGACGCCGACGTCGACCCCCGCTGCCCGCCTGCATAAATTTGAATACAAACACACGAAACCAAAGACTCTCTCGAGTGCAGAACTTAAAGCACAGAGCACAGAGCACGCAGCTGCTGTATTGTTATTCCTATTGAAATTTAAGATACATACAAGTGCAGCCTCTTGGCTCCACGCTCCAAGCTCCACACAACTGTGATGAATCTGTGTGCAACATGCAGATTTTTGTGCAACTCCAGAGTCAGATGTGAAATTCAAGAGCTTTTTCCAACTATTAACAAAAGACGGCAAGGCGTGCGAGCAGCAGAGGAAAAGCAAATACCGAACAAATTCTCTGAATGCAAATCTTATGACCCATGCGAATAGAAAGAGAACCCAAAGTGAGGCACACAAAGTATTGAATGGCCATCGAATACTCTATAGGAAATGAGTGTGCTTACTATATTCTGGGCAACTGATGTCAATTATCAATTAACAGCAACTCAACTCAACACGTTTTAAATGCATTGCCAAAACATGAACACTGCAGCACAGGGTATGGCATAGCCAAAACACATCTGCTTCATCGATCTGTTTTCCTTTGGTTACCTGTACTCGCACATTCATGTGGCATGAAGCACGTAGCTGAGATTTTTCATGCATTCAGCCAGGCAATAGCAAAAACTTCATCAGCTGGGAGTCTGGGAGGCTGGGAGGCTGAGAGGCTGTCAGTGTGGCTGTCAAGTTGCCTTGTGCAATTGTCATGCTCGGCTCTGCTCAGCCAGGTTTTTGGGCAGAAGGGAGCGTGCTGACTGTCAGCGGTTGTAACTCTACTTGCAAGCATCCGTTGCAGAATTTAATAAGTTGCCCGCATCATCATTATCATTATCACCATCAGCATTACGTTTACCGTTTACCGGTTACGGTTTACGGTTTGCCGTACGCATTTGCCAGCTAGCTAGCTAGCTACCTTCTTAATCATCATCATCTTCCTCTACTGCTTCAGCTGCTGCTGCTGCTGCTGCTCATTTTGTCATTGAGCCATCCTGTTCGTTTTTCATGTGCGCCGCTTTTGTAAGTGGGTTATTTAGCGTAAGTAATGCAATAAGTCTGTTAGTTTTCATATTTCCTGTCGTCTGCCGCTACAGCTGCATCTGCGTGTAATCCACGGAGTGCCGAAAAAATAAAGAGGGAAAAGGCAAACTTTTTGCGCGGCACACGAACTTCAAGATGATACGGCAAACTGAATTAGCGCTCTACAAATGTGTCCTGCCTCTCCGAGGACCGCTGGACTGCTCATAGATGGCTAGCTGGCTCTTAAGTCTCGTGCTTTAATTCATTGCAAGGAATTTTAATTCATTTTGTAAAACTTACTCAAAGCTGATTACCAAAGTTAAAGTTAATGCAGCACGCGAACAGCGAGCGGCAAAGTGTTTCTAATTCTCAATTAACTAAGTGCAGCTGCTCCTCTAGCTCAGCTCGAGTAAATTCCTCCTTTAGCCCTGAGCACGCATACTCCTCTATTTTTACAAATTGACTGCGGTCGCCTCTTCTTCGGCTTGCTGACTTTTTATCATCAGCATTTCTGCTTTCCATTTGACATTTATCAGGTTTTTCTTAGCTTCTATTCTCGTCCGTCTGCCTGTCCGATTTAATTGCATCGCAACTGCGAATGTGCTGAGCTATGCAGATGCAGCTTCCCAGTGAGATGCTAACAGATTTCGAGTTACAGATGTCAATTTACGAATTACAAACACAGCGATTTCTGATTGACTGACTGATCGATTGACTGACTGATTAACTCTTTAAGCTGCCTGGCCAAGAGCAGACCACAGATGTGGTGTATGATATTGAATAAAATGTTAAAAGGAATTGTTTTATTTATAAATAATTTAAAGCACTTTAAAGTATATTTTTATTTAATATTATTGTAAATAAAAAAATAAAATAAAAAATAAATAAAAATTTTCCATTGATATAAGTTTAGGCTTAAATTATTTATTATATTTTGGGGTGGAAAAATATCTAAATTATTATCTGTTTAACTTTTGTTAATGCCAATAAATTATTGGTGGATTAAAGACATTCAGACGAGAGTTTGCTTCTATAATTTGCTGCTAATAATGCAAATATATTAAAATAATAATGAAAACTGCTTTATTCTGTTTCAAAGTAATCTGCTCTCTCCAGTCAATCCGCTTTTGCATTGATTTGCATCAATTTAAAATCAATTTTGCCACTCGAAAGTGGATTGCTGCAATAGAAGCTGCTTAGAGACTTCTGTAGGGCTTGCAAAGTGGAGGAAGAAAGGAGGCTTAAGGTAGGCGAATGAGCCTCGCATTGCATAGCAATTATTTTACAACTTTAATATATATATTATATATACACACACTCATACCCATTCCCAAAGCAGTCTATTAATTAAACTAATGTATTAAAAACAAACTATTAGAATCACAATTGTTTTGTTTTTCGCCATGTAATTTAAGCTTGACAAAGAACACAAAATAAAAGCGCAAAAAGCAACGATAATAAATCATGTTGAGCCAAATAAACACTATTTTACTGTTTGGCAAACATAAACAAAAAATATTAAATATATTTTAGATTTATTTATTATTTATGTTCAAGATTAATTATATATTATATTGTCAGCTATAATTAATTGTTAGTCAATATTAAATTTAAAGCGTGGCACTCTTGCAGCATGGATGAAGTAAGCGCGCTCTAGTTGATAGTGCTCGACTAGAAAATACCCAACATAGACCAGCTTAAGGCAAAGCACACGCAGTAAGTCGACTTCATGGACTACAACTTTAGGACACGCCCACTGCTAACTGCTGCAAAAATTGCAGCTAAAACATTATACAGGAAATTGCAATTTTCAAAGCTGAGCATTTCGAAGAAAAGTAACAAAATAACTGTACTTATTTAGTTTGACATGAAACAGTTTTCCAATCGCTTTGCTACTTAACTTCAATTCAATGCAATTGCACAAGTTTGTAGTTAAGAGGTTCTCTAGAAATATATATATATATATATAAACGAACAAGTGTCTATATATTTGCTTGTAATTTCTTTGAAGTAAGTAAAACGCCCTTTTGAAATGAAGCATTTATTTGCGACAAGCTGATTATTATAGCTTCTTAATTGCTTACTTGAGCCACCCTGTATGTAAATGAAGCTCAACATAAAACAAGAAGCAGAAGAAGCAGAGACTTATGAACAAGTACAAGTGAAGTGAAATACGACATCTGGGCATGGCCTTACAAGGCGGACTGTCTGGCAATAGAAATAATTTTTGGTGGAAAACCAGCACCGACCTACCATAAAGAGAAACTACGAAATGAACGCGTACGTGACAATAAAATGAAATGTGTAAGAGCTGTCAGTGGCTGGGTGGCAGTGGTGCTGGCGCTGGTGGTGGAGTGGAGCACGTGAGGACGTGGCACAGAGACAGACCAAAGCGACATGCGGAGCGACACATTGCTGTGTCGCTTGTTTGCGGCTGCTTCAGCTTCAGCTTCAGTTGCAACATGCAGCCGCCGCACCAACCACCGCACCACCCACTGAACACCGCACAGTTTCATAAGCGAGAGCAAAGAAAAACAGCGAATTGTGAATGCAATTTGACAAATTTATTTGCAACGGCAGCAGCAAACGCGACTTGAGTGCAGATACAGATGCCACACACACACACACACAGACGCACGTTTGTGTTTGTGTAACAAAATGAAACTTCTTTAATATTGTAGAATGCCACGTCGCAACGTGCAACATATATGAAAAATGATAGAAATTTGCCAAGTTCCAGTTTGGCGACAATATGCAAATGCCAACGGAAATCGAGTTACTTTGACAGGTAGCACGATTTTAATAAAAGAAACGAGAGCAACGGCTATAACTGGCAGTTGCTCAGCTGCTCACCTGCTCACCTACTCACCTGTTGCTTGTCTACACACGACTCTGAAAAATTCTATTAAAATGTGCGCCATAAGCACGCATTAGACACGCTCAATTTCCTATTCCATTTTCCTGCTTTTCAGCCACACACACATACAGAGAGGGAAACTAACTCCTTCCGGAATCGACACCAAGTTTCACAGCATGTGCTTCCCTCTCAGAATTCCCATTACTTCATACTTCTAAGCGCCAGCTTCGTCGGCATTTCATATATGGCTCAGGCGTTCCATTCCAGCCCATTCCATTCCATCCCCTTCCAAACGCTGCCACATTCCAGCTGCTGCATCTGCATCTGTAGTCGCGGCTGCCGGAATTAATGCCTCGCCCGGGGCAGCTGTCGCCTATTTACCTGGCAGCCATGTGGCAGGTGTGCATTACATACAGCATTCCATTGCAGCGCCTCTGCTCTGTGGCATGCCGCCCACCCGCCCGCCTCTAAGTAGTTAAAGCGAAACCCATAAAGTTTTGCCTAACTCGCTCGCTCGCTCGCTCGCTCCTCAGCAACAAATTAAAGATGCATTTAAATTGAATGCCTAAGTTAATATTTACATATCTCTCTCTATCTCTCTCCATCAAGTGTTGCCTCTATGCATTCAGTCAGTCAGTTGGTTCTATTTAGATTTCCGGGTCTTCTTAATGGAGCAGCCCCTATAACCGATTCTAGTTTAGAATTCTGCGCCCTGGCGCCCAGTAGTGCATGCTGCCTGCTGCTTGGATAAGGGTAATAGGATTTTCGGGTCACTCGCAGTCCATTTCAATTAGTGGGCACATGTCCAGGGACTGCCGCCATCATTTAATTTGTGCGTGTGTGTGTGCGTGTGTGTGTAGCGAGTTCCATTAGAAATGCAGCGTGTGATTTGTCCCACTGAGGTAAATAATAACAAAACAGCTCCATTAGCAACGCAACTGAATCTGACTTAAATGAATTATGCAATCCCCAAGCCCCGAGCCCCAGCCTCCATGCCATGCCCCAAAATACTATTCATAATCATAATTTAGCAGAAGCCCTGCTATTTTTAGACTTAGTTACGTCCTATTGAATACTGTGAGTTGAATGTTAAAACTAATGATAATGAGAATGTAATGATAAGAAAAGAAGAGAAGGAGAAGGGAGAGAAGAAGAGGGAGGGGGAGAAGAAACAAGGAAAAGGAAGGAAAAGGGGGAGGAGAAGAAGGAGAGGAAGAAGAGGAACACGAAGACGAAGACGAAGACGAAGACGAAGACGAAGACGAAGAGGAAGACGAAGACGAAGACGAAGACTGAAGACGAAGACGAAGACGAAGGACGAAGACGAATACTAATACTAATACTAATACTAATACTAATACTAATACTAATACTAATACTAATACTAATACTAATACTAATACTAATACTAATACTAATACTAATACTAATACTAATACTAATACTAATACTAATACTAATACTAATACTAATACTAATACTAATACTAATACTAATACTAATACTAATACTAATACTAATACTAATACTAATACTAATACTAATACTAATACTAATACTAATACTAATACTAATACTAATACTAATACTAATACTAATACTAATACTAATACTAATACTAATACTAATACTAATACTAATACTAATACTAATACTAATACTAATACTAATACTAATACTAATACTAATACTAATACTAATACTAATACTAATACTAATACTAATACTAATACTAATACTAATACTAATACTAATACTAATACTAATACTAATACTAATACTAATACTAATACTAATACTAATACTAATACTAATACTAATACTAATACTAATACTAATACTAATACTAATACTAATACTAATACTAATACTAATACTAATACTAATACTAATACTAATACTAATACTAATACTAATACTAATACTAATACTAATACTAATACTAATACTAATACTAATACTAATACTAATACTAATACTAATACTAATACTAATACTAATACTAATACTAATACTAATACTAATACTAATACTAATACTAATACTAATACTAATACTAATACTAATACTAATACTAATACTAATATAACATATTGCTCTCATAGTAACATTTCTGGATCTTTTATATGGGGCACTAAGCAAACATAAATCAACAGAAGATTTGCAAAAAAATGTCTTTAAAGCTTGCTTTTTATGCTAGGTGCGCTGCTTTAGCTGGCTTTCGTCTAGTGTCGAATGCTCTAAGCTCTGAGTGGCTCAGCTTTCAGTGTGCACATAAAAAATTGTCTGCGAGCTGAAGTAAAAGCAAAAGCAAAAGCAAAAGCAGAAGCAGAAGCAGCAGCAGAAGCTAAAGCTAACAGCGAGCGACGCTGCACAGTTCAATGCGCGTTTATGGCTTTCCAATTGCGATTGCTTCGTGTTGTTTGCCCAGTCGATGTCCCTTTGAACGCTTGACACTACAGAGATAACGGAGCGCATCAAATCATTTCGTGCTAATGGAATTGCATTGATGTTGATGGAGTTTTTAGACTCGCCAACAATGGCTACAAGCACTATGCCATCAAGTTTGCCATGAGCCAAGAATATTTATAAAAAAATATAGCTGATTGAGAGTTTCATATGAGGCATGCTCTATATACCTTTGAGGCTACATATAGGTACAGCCCTGTCACAATCAGCCCAACTAAGCTGGTAAGAGTATTAGCGCGTCGTTTGCCACCTTTTGTTAGCGCTTCAACTCTGTGTCTGTGGCTGGCTTTTTAAGAGTTCATCCAATGTACACTCGAACGCAATTTTGGTGGCTGGCCTTCTTTTAGCTTTTTATGGCTTTTCGGTAGAATCGAAGGCAGGATTTTGGGCCCGGCTAAGAGCCCACGGCAGACAATGATGATGCTGACGATGACGATGATGATGGTGAACCGGTTTATTGAATTTGTGTGCGGAAATTGCTGTTTGCTCGGCGCGTAATACCAAATGGAAATCAGAGAAATCTGCATAGTAATGTCAGTTGACATCTAAATATGTTTCTCATACGAACAGTGTGAACCAAGCTACCCCACGCAAAGTTCATTTGCTGTGCTGCTTTTTGGGTAATACATCAAACAAAATTAAAACGCACTGCGGCTGAAGGGTTGGCACAACATTTGCCACTGGCTAAAATAATGATGTAGCTGCCAGAGGGCGACAGACCGGGACAGACACGGGCCACGTGTCTGCTGCGCCGCGGGGTTACAGATGCGATGTCACTCAGCGACAAACGGAAAGCTAGAAAGGCTAAAGCTTGCTCCAACAGACTGTTGCTTCTTTGTTGCCGTTGTTGTTGCTGCTCAATTGAGTCCATTGGCTCATGGCCAGCTCACGCCCCAACTCCATCTCCTACCATTAACTGTAGCTGGCAGTCCAGAACTGAGCTCCAGACATGACGGCGCTGGGGTTGAAAGTGCATGACACACAATTGTTTCCCTGACACCCACCCGGCATACAACCATTAACATGCACACCCGTACACGAACCCACAGCCCAGCCCAGCTCAGCGACGCCCATGCCCCTCACCTCACCTCAACGCTCAACCATCAAATTGTTTTTGTGGTTACCAGCTGGTTTATGGTTACACATTTTCTGCTTTTACCTTTAAACCTTGGGTTCCTTTTATATTGACATCGTTTCTGCATGCAATCTAATAAATGAGTCGTGTGCGAGGGGTGTCTACACACACACATGTGTGTGTGTGTGTTATTTGGAACAACTGCAGGTGCTCAAAAATAATGTTTTCGCATTCTCCTGCCCAGCCGCCCCTGAGCCAATGCTTGTCATGCTGAGCTTCCTGGATGAATTGCTGCTATCGCTTGCTCATAATTTATTACCTGTATTAAATACACTATACACCTATAAAATATGCCGTTGTCTTGGAGCAATACATCAATGGGAAACCCGCACTAATTGACCAATTCACTTGTTATTGCGACAAGATCTATAAGCATAAACGTCATGAATATATGTAAGCAAAGTGCAATATACATTATTTATTTTTACATATATATATATATATTTGTTTGTGGTGCAACGTTACTGATTTATAGTTGCTTTTATTTATTATTAAGCCTCGGTAATTGGCAAGACCCGATTGTGTCCCATTCAATCGTAATCTGATCCATAAATTGTTTTCATTTGTTTGGCTTTTCATTTTAAATACTTCGATTAAGGTGGAAATAAGTTGGTCTTTCATGGAAAAATGTGGATTTCTTTAATCTGAATACGTGAATATTGCAAAATTGTCAGTACAGCATAAGAAATGCTTGCAGTAAATGTTTAATAATTAATAGTTAAGTAGTCTGTGGCCTAGCGTCTCAGAAACTCAGGCTAATATATATGGACTTATATGAGAACTGGATGCTGATAAAAATATTTAAATTAAGGATAGATATATGGGTAATATAAATAATATATAATTGTTTTTATTTAATAAATTTAAATTGTGGAATTTAATATGAAATCAAATACAAATTTTTAATTTTTTTTTTAATATCTTATATTTACTTTTGTCTTTACCTAAAAGGGACTATATGACCTCAGACTTTATCTCAAAAATTAAGTTTTCTTATGAAGTGTAAAGAGCTAAACGGATTATTTCATATCATCATATGCACTCTTATCTTCTTATATATATATATATATATATATATATATATATATATATATATTTATATTTATATGTACTATATATATTTTCCTTTATTACTTCATAGTTCTAAGAAATTATGTCAATGCGGATTGTATTTGAATTCTATTTTTAAGATTAAAAACTTTTAATTGTTTCTCTTTCTCTACATTTCTCTCACTTTCTTCCCCACTGTCGCGCTCTCTCTCTCTCTCGCTCTCTGCATCTCCCGCTCCCTTTCCTCTCTCTGTGAGACTTTTCCATTCTCTCTCTCGCCCCCCTTTCACTCTCTTCATTTCAATCTATCTCCCTTTCACCTTCTTGCTCTCTCCCTCCTTTACGCTCTCTTGCTATCTTACTTTGTTCTCATTGTCTCTTAGACACCTCTTCCTTAGAGTTTCATTGCTCAAATATGCCTTCAGCCTCATAGCAGAATTAGGCCCATTTGTGAGCCAAGCTTAAAATTATAATTTTCCGACAATTAATCGCAGCGCCACGTAAATTATATGAAATAAGAAGATTCGCTTGGCAAAAGGTTGGCTAATTTCGTGTTCCCTGGCAATGGCTGCTATGATTTTAATTAAAAGTTTAATTACACATTTTTCCGGTCAGCTGCTGTGACCTTTCGCCAACACAGAGAGCCCAGAGAGCACAGAGAGAAAAGTCAGCTGGCGAGCCTATTACAGCCACTCGAAAGAAGTCTCGAAAAATCTGAGTGCCCAGCGAATCGGAGCAATCAAATCTGATTTAATATTTACGACTGTGCTACGGCATCGTTTTGAATTTAATTTGCTGCTATTTCTGGGTTCATTTTGTCTAATGGCATTTGGAGACAATTTAATTAATTTGAAGACAACAAATATTTTCGTCCACTGACATGTTCCAGCGGCGCAGAGAATTCAAGCTCAAATGCCAACAATTGCAGAAATACAAATTATTTAATTTGCTCAGTGTGTGTGTGTGTGTGTGTGTGGGTGTGCGTGTGTGTGCACAGCGTGGTATTGTATTGAGGCTGAGGCATTGACCAGTTGCTGTTACGGTTGGGCAGTCAGCGACCATTCACTGCCCATCACACACCGCCCACCGCCCACCGCCCACTGCCCACCGCACACTCGGCACTTGTCAGTCTCACCCGTCGTCCAAGTCATTTAATGTCAGTCGACTGTTTGGCATGCGGATCACGTAGTTTCTGTGCCACCAGCACTTTTTCATTTCCATTCATTCACTTACGCGCTGTGGCTGCGGCCTGAAGAAACATCAAGCAACACACACACACATCACACTCACTTACGCACGCCATAGTCAAATGGGTGGCTTGACTTGAAATGCTGCTGCTGCTGCTGCTTCTGATTTGTTTGGCGGCGCAGCTGACAGACGGACAGACTGGAGCTGGCATTGAAATTGAATTGTGAAAACTTCGTGGGCGTACGCAGCTTTTTTTATAATATAATTTGCACTTAATTGGCCAGAAACAAGCTTTGCAATTACGCATCCCACACTCAGCTGTGTGCCTCATCTATTTCATATATGTGCCAGGCACACGAGTCGTATACGCAATATATGGCATACTAGAGTTTGCATAATAATCATTTCATAATTGTGATAATTTCCAAAGATTCTTTGCCTAATTTGGTATTTGAGTTGAGTTGTGGGGATTAAGCTGAAATAATTAATATGTTATAATTACAATGCCTTTAGATGTCTCACAATTTAATTTTTACATAATTTGTTTTCTTTTTTTGTGTAGTCTACAGAAATCCCTTTAAGGCCTGACAACAGCAAAAAGTTGCAGCTTATCTTGTTCTAGCTGCTTTCTGCTTGCAACTTATGCAATAATAAGTTTAGCCTTCAGTTTGGGTGAAGTTCAGTCTCTGAGTTTTATATCAGAAGTCAACGCTGACATTTTTCATCTTCAGACTCAGCTGGTGCTGTGCTCTTATGAAAATTTCTATTACTAAGCAAACTCGATTGCAAGAGTTTAATATTTTTAGTTCTTAAATATAACGAGCACGAGTAAAATTCAGCTTCATTCCTTCAATCTCTTTGCTCCATATTCATAACTAAATTTGATAATTCTAGTAAATTAATTAATATATTAATATTATTAATATTATTCCAAGTTTGATCTACCTAACTTCTACATAAATATTAGAACTCATCTTGCAATCAATCGAAGTCTATCATAACCCATTAAATTTAAAGTAAAACCAGCTTTTTATAGTGTATTTCGCCTACTCATACAAGTGTATTCGACATTCCTACTCCTACACACACACACATACACATAGTATGCACATTTGTTTTTTATTTTGTTCGGATAAAAGTGCTAATACAAACAGCTGAGCCGGGAACAAAGTTCTTGGAACCGCTTCGTTGTGGTGCGAGGCGTTGAGTAATCTGGAAGCATGCAGAAGTTGCGTGAAGCGTTCGCCTTTGTGGCTGGCTCGCTGGCTGGCTTATCAGGGCCGCTAGAAGGATAAAGTTTAACGGAACAGCGAAACAATGGCTCGGTGTAAGAGTGAGCGCGGCTTTGGAAACGCATATTCAGGCTTTGGTTGCGCGTTGCCCTGGTTAACAAAATGGCGTCGGGGCACATAATTAATAGCACTAAGGAGATTAGTTGCCCTGCATAGCACGAACCACAGCCCAACCCCACGGTGCCCTGTCAATAGTTGCACACGCAACGGCCCACTGTATGTATGTGTCTGTGTGTGTGACTCGCTGTCAGTCAGAACACCGTTTGCACCTGTCCGGCAATTCGCCCACAGTCTGCACGCAATCTAATTTAGCTAGGAAAAGCGAAACGTGCCCGTGGCGTGGAAATAGCCAAAGCTAAAGTCGCACCTCCTGCCACGCCCGCCCATCAACACAAGGACCTCACTCGCCAATGCCGTTAAGGAGCTCAGGATGCGGCCCAAGCTCTGCTCTGATATCTTTATATTGAGCACTGGCTCAATACTTCTCATTAGACAGCGTAAAGTCAACACAGAAATTGCAGCACTCAATACCTGAGAACAGGCAGCCACAGTTGCAGTTGAGCATACACGACTGCTGCACACCCTGTTAGCAGCTGAAATGGTATTCAAATGAGTTGAAAACATGTTTTCTTGACCTATGAACAATATTGATTTGTGCTCTTTATGGGTCACATATAACTTTAGTTCGTTGACGAGGGAAGCTAATGAGACAATAATTGGTGGGGCATATCATTTATTTTAATTGTCTGTCATCTTGTAGGCGTGGCTAGTGCATACTTTAAATAATTTGTGGAGAAGTTTGTGAGTTGTAAAACAAATCGTCGTTAGTTAAACGGCGATTGTTGGAACTGATTTTGCGAGTGTATAAAGTAAGTTAGGAAGTCTTAAGGGCAAATAAGGCAAACATAATTTTTTATGTATTTTTTCAAAATATTTTCAAAATTTTTTTCAAAATATTTTTAGAAATTTTCTTAAAATGTTTTTAAATTTTTTTTATTATTTTTTTATTATTTTAATATTTATTCTTATGTTTCAAGAAAAATATAAACTTCAGTTTTATTTTTAATATATGTTTAATAACTAAGACATACAAACTATGCCCATGAATTAAAAAAATTATGTTATTGTTACTTAAATAAATAAAGTGCAAAATGATTTCAAGCAAATTGCTTTTGATATGTTTTCTTTAAATTAAAAGTGAAATATATGAAATTCCGCGTGAGTTCATGAGGAAAGAAAACAAACAGCTCAGGCGGAGCATCCCTTGATGATTGATCACAGCAGGTGCACGGACCAAAGGTGGTGTAAGACGTGGTTAGGTGGTTGGGGCTTTTGGCGGGGCGAATTCATGCGAGTCAAGGACCCGCCGAGGCCTCGAACAGCATTGAGGGAACTTGGTTTTGGGCGCAAGCTCCAAGATTTGAGCAATTATTTTGGTGGGACGGTTGGAGGTCGGGGGTTGAGCGGCGAACGGGCTCAAGGATAATGCACTTAAGCCCCGGTTACCTGCTACGTATTGTGCAAGTTACCGTTACTCAGCTGGTCTTGACTGCTTTTATATGCACATGCATACGAGATGCGTCTGAATTTGAATTATTCATCATTGCTGCAGTTGCAGTCGTGATGCTGCTGCTGCTGCTGCTGCTTGAAGACGAGGGTTGTTTGTCGTCCTTGAGGGTTGGCGGCAACAGGCGGCGCGATGCGGCAACACTTTGTGCATTTTCCAGTTTCCAGCTCACAAAGTCCGCACAGCATCTAGCATTGTAGCTGCTGTTGCTGCTGTTGTGTTGGCGGCAATTCGAAAGCAATTTTAGCAGCATTAATCATTCCCCTTATCCACACATGACACGTAACCCCCAACCCCCAACCCCCAACCCCCTCACACAGAGTCAACTGGCCTTTTGTCTAATGTTGACAAAACGCATTTTAAGCTCTTCAGAATTGCCTTCTTTTGTTTAGTTAGTTGACTGCCCACTGTGCATACATATGTGGATTTGGATGGCTGCGCCTGTGAGCTTGAATTTGGATTTGAATTTGGCTCTGCGAACTGGTTTCTGGGACAGCTGGGCTGCTGGCTGACCCTTAATATGAATTGACTTTGGTCACTTTTGTTTGCGTAAGCCCTTAACTACCTTATTGTATTGGCTGTTGACTAAATCACTTCAGTGCATCAGTTGCGCATTTTTTAACTGACTACACTGAGCGAAAGTGGCAAGCCTTTAGAAATTTAGAAAATTTAAGAAATATTCGATTTTATACTAATTTTCATTTAATTAACTAATTTTAATTTTATAATATAGTCGAACTCGAAATATTTGCCACCCTGTGATAAAAAAGTTCCTTTAAAAAACTTCGATTTTTGTCCTTTTTTTATATAATAAAAAGTTTTTAATACAACAAATATTTTTTAACTTCATAGAGTTTTTATGTGTGTTATAATAGTTAGTTTATAGAGCAGCAATAAATCCAATTTATCATACAAAAAAATGCCAAATATATGATCTGCCATCAACTATATTCGCACTCACCTAAAAAACTCTTTTCCTCTTTTGCGAGTTGAAGTTTTCGCAGTTATTTTTCACAGTTGCTGCAAATGCACGACAAATTAACACAGCCAGAACAAAATGTGAAATAGTCCCGTTGCAACGGCTGCTGCTGCGGCTGCCGCTGTCTCTGTGTCCCTGGCCGTGTCCGTGTCCGTGGACGCCACGCCCGCGGCTTTGCTGTGGCACTAAGCAAATGGCTGTTGCGAATAAAAACTAAAACTCTGCTCTTGTTTTTCTGTGTGATTTTCACACAGCACACGATTGGGATGGAAAGTTTATTCAAGGAGGGTGGAACGATTCCGTTCACCCTTGGGTGAAGGCGCAACACGGCGTGTACAATTTACAGTTACAGTTAGCCCGGCACGGCAGAGCAAATCCCACTTTAATGCTTTGTCCTTTAAGTTGCAGTTAACAATAAATATATATATTTATATATATATTTTTTTTTCGACTCTTTTTAAATATATATTGTATTTATTATTTTTGTTATCAATAATGTATATTCGAAATATGCTTTTTAATTGCGCCTTTTGCTGATGCAATGTTAGATTTCAACCCCCGCGCCTCTCTCTCACTTCAGCCAGCGACATTTGTTTTTGTTTACCAATTGTGTTGGATTTACCGTTACCGCACACGCGAACGTCTTTCGTAAAACTGGCCAAAAAGTCGCACACGCTCGTCGGGCAGAATTTCTCAATTGAACTTTGGAAAGTAGAATGGCAGTTGAAAGCTTCGCAAAGAGCACACGCTCAATTGCAATCGCTGTCTCTCTCCCTCTCTCTCTCTCTCTCTCTCACACACACACACATTCACTTTGCCTCGCTTGGTCAGTCGCAAGCGGCAATGGCTTTGCACAATAAATGCGACGCAACAGCGCGTCGAGCTTTGAACGACAACCACCCAAAAATGGCCAAACGACTCGGCGAATCGTTTAAAAGCTCCAAACACCCCGTTAGCTAAGCGCATGCGTCAACATAGTTCAAAAGTCGCGCTCAAAGCTCTCGCAAACACTCTCTCTCTCTCTCTTACTCTTTCGTTCTCGCTGTGTTATGTGTGGGTGGTGGTTGCCCAGCGTGGGGTTGCGGTCTATTTGAGTTGTGTCCAAGTGTGGGTGGATGATTTTTCTCTACCGCACGTTATTATTGTTATTGTTGTTGTAGTTGTAATAATGCAGCAGCAGTGGCAGCAGCAGCAACAGCAGCAGGCGGCGTTTTAGCGGCAGGAATGTGCACTTTGTTCATGTTGTTTGTGCTTTGTTGCTGTTTCTGTTGTTGTTGCCGTTGTTGTTGCTTGCTACTGCAAATTGCCTCGTAGCATTTAAGTCGAATTATGAAACTCGGCGCAGGCAGCCGCCGCAACGAATCCGCGCGCCCCGCAACAGAAGCGAAGCACCCATGCAAAAGCCAGGAATGGGAATGTGAATGCGCCTAAGGGAGAATACCTGTATTTTAATTAATATTGATTGAACATATTGAGCAGTGCAGGTGAGCCTTAATTTAATTGTGTTTATTTTATTAACAAACAAACAACTTTCATAGCTTATCAAATTTTAAATGTGTACGCATAACTGAATTAAGACCAAAAAATTGAGTTTTTATAATATATTTTTTTTTTGCAATTATGGACATATGTGATTTTCTATAAAGAAATATTTTACTTAAAAAGCTTAATTAAGGTTGAAATTGAGTTTTATTAAACATTAATTATTAATTAGGTAGCCTAGTTATATAATCAGAGTATACGGGTATATATGTATATGCATGCAACATTTAACATATTTATTGTTTTCACCTGTTGAAAATGAGAAAATATTAAGAAAGGGAACCCTTCATAGTACACACATCAAATTTAAATTAGATGCAAAAATATCTCAACCACAAATTTGAAATCACCAAAGTAGTATTTTATTAACGGCTTTGAAAAAAATACTAACAAATACTATAAGAGAAAATACTTTTGTGAAAACTACTAAATTACCATAAAAATACAGGCTACCAACAAAAAAATAATACTATTACTGTAAAAACATATTAATAACAATATACTTTAAAGCAACAAACAAGATATTTTGTTTAAGAATAATTATATTTTAATATATAATAAATATTTTAAAAGTATTTTCATTATTATTCAACTAATACTACTTTAATTTACTATTGCTTACGTCATTCTTGGTATCTTTCATATTTCACGACAATTCTCGATTGGCCACTTATCGTCCAGCCACCACAGCGATAAACAGCTGTTCAGAAAGACAGCGTAAAACAATAATCGTCCGGTCACAACAAATTCATTTTAACAAGAAAGAAAACATTAGCTTAATCGTAAAGCAATTACGTTAGAGCATCGTAACGCATCGATTTTGGAAATTAATTAGAATAGCGTTGCCATAAAATATGCCTGTATTCGCATTGTGACGACAGTAAGAGCAGCAAGGCGCAATACAATCTTTTACGACAAGCCAAATCTCATTTGGATCGCAAGATGTCCACTGAGGAGTGCCTGTGGCGCGAGCACGTTGTTCAAAGATTGCGTGAACGGGACCGCAAGGAGTGTGAGAACTTCAAGGAGATAATAGTGCAAAGTGAGTAACTTAGGTATACATATATATTTATATATGTATGATTTAGCTGCAGACAAAGTTTGACTGCGACACAGTTCGATTGACTGCGAACTAACTAAAAACTTGTTCTCTTCCAACGAGCACCATCACAGACAATCGCCTCATAGATCATGTTGCGCAACTAAAGTCGGACAATCTGAAACTGTCTGTGGAGAATGAGCAACTGCGCAATGCTGTGTCAACAGGTGGCACCGGTCCCAATGTTGCTATGGCTACTCTGGAAAAGAAGCTGCTGGCGCAACAAGAGGAACTCACGGACCTGCACAAAAGAAAGGGTGAACACTCGCAAATGATTGTCGATCTAAATCTCAAAGTTGAGCAGCAAAAGGAGCTCATTTCCGAAAAGGAGCACAGGTATTTGCCAAGGACTACTCTAACTAGGCCTGGTAAACTTTATATTGCGCTCCTTTCAGTCTTTACGAACAACAAACTGCCAACAATCGCTTAAGGGCTGAGGTGCAGTTGTTGCACTCCAGCTTGGAGGAGCTCAAAAAGCTGAACACGACCTTGCTGGATGAGCACACAGCACTGCAGCTGGCATTCAGTTCCCTGGAAGAGAAGATGCGCAATGTACAGGTTAGTTGCTGTTTGATCAGATGTGCCTCATGGATATTGTCATCGTTGTAGCATTGCCTTACAAATTCTAAACACTTCACCCCCTCAATATTATTCCCTTAAAGTAAAAGTATTGCCAATTTGTTTTTTGTATTAGTTTGTCCAAATTGTCTTGTTTATGTTATAAATGTATTTGGATAGTGTATAGCATAGTCGCTATTGAAGAAATTTGGTAAGTAGCTAATGAACGTGCGTAGAGTAAACTAAGGTAAAGCATCTACTTAAGGGTAGTCTATTTTATAAAGAGTGTATTGCATGGATCCATAAACTCCATTCATATTTCAGAGTCTATTCAGAATGGTTTTCTATTCTTATATATTGCATATTCATTTGTCACCTTAACAAATGAGTTTCTTTTAAAATTAGTTAGAATGCATGCGGTCAGACGCTGATCTCGAAAATGAATATTTAATCAGCTCAGCTACGAAACAAACGAGCAGACACGAATGAGGCTTATTTTATCTGTCTGTTACTTCCAATGACGGCAAACTTGTTTCTTTGTCGCGACGTACAAGTTTTTATGAGCCAAAGCAAATGAATTTGAATAAAAATAAATGCATTTATAATGCCTTATTAATTATAATTATTGTAATTAAAATAAATTTAAATATTTGTTAACATTTTTTATCGTCCCTTTCGCCTTGCAGGACGAGAATCGCTACTTGCTGGAACGTTTAATGCGCTACAGGGCAAAAGATGCCGATAAACTGAATGAAGAAAACGAAAGTTTGATAAGGTAACAAAAAGTGAAAAGAAAAAGGAAGAATGACTTTTTATTAAACGTGCACTGCATTCATTTATAAGTTATCGGTTCATATAAAGATATTGTATATTCATATACATATAATATTTATAGAAATGTTGATAAGTATTGGCTAAAACTAGCAATGGGTATGACTAAAATATATATTCAAAAACAAAAATCGTTGTCACAGTAGAATTGAAGGAATTGCATGATTCATCTATTATTTATTATTTATTATTATTTTTGCATAAGAGTTCAGCTTTCAAATGATACAAAGACCAATTTGAAGTTTTAGGAAACTCTTCAATTAGAAATGTTTCCCAAGAACTCGCGCAAGACTTTTTATGTTTTCAGCTAAATAATTTGGAAAAGTTGTATTCCATTTAATTTTATTTTTAATTTGCAATTTACATAACTCGCAACTCATTGTGTCATTAAATTAATTAAATACATTGTTATTCAACTAAATTGCTTTTGCTAAAGGTAAATAATCTTGATTCGTTTATTTATAGTCGGGCTTTTTCGAATTTAATATTTTTCGTTTTCTTGTTTTGCTTTTATATGGTTCAACATTAAATATGTAACCGATTTCGAAAATATCTAGAAAAAGACTGCCGTCACTTTTCAGAAAACGTTCGGCTAAACTGAAACGTGACTTGGAAGACGCCGTGCGCGAGCCCAATTCGCCGGGTAACCCGGTTGTTCCTGCACCCGGCAGCACCCCACTGCATCGCAACTCGAGTCCAGCTCAATTTGGTGGCACCGCTGGAAGCGACGACGAAATTGATGACGCGTCGGTAAACGGCGCTATGGAAGCTTTGAGTCTCAACGACGAGGAATATATCAATGCAAGATTTATGGCCGGCGAAAACTCCCACGACATACAACGCGCTAACGCAAATAACTCAATTGAGGGTCTCAAAGCCGCTGGCTATCTTGGCCAGCCGAATCCGACAAAGATCCTAATGAAATTCGAGGCCCATGAGAACGAGTCGCATGCAGTACGTTGGAGTCCGGTGGAGCGCATGGTAGCTACGGGCGGGGCCGATAGAAAGGTCAAACTGTGGGACGTTGGCAAAGGTAATTATCAGTTATGCAGCTGCCAAAGAGATTTTTTTTATTAACTGCATTCAATGCTCATTAGCCTCGACGGAACCCCGTGCTGTGCTTAGTGGGAGCAGTGCCGGCATCAACTCTGTCGATTTCGACTCAACCGGAGCGTATATACTAGGTACTTCAAATGATTATGGCGCCCGAGTGTGGACAGTAATGGACAATCGGCTGAGGGTGAGTTGTGTTAAGTTGAACAGAATTCTAGGTTGTATAAAATGCGTATTTAGACAGCTTTACTTGTTATCTTCATAAGTATCAAAACAAAGACGAAATGAGATATGAATGAAAGAATGTTTAACTATGTAGATATAGTTAAAATTATAAGAATATATATTTATATCTTGCGAAATCAAACAAAGACTATAACATATACAGTAGGGAGCAAAAGTGTTTCCATAGTTGACACTTTCAACTTTGTGAGTCGATAATTTCTAAACGAATGAAGCAAATCAAAAAAACTTTTTTTTCCAATAATATGTATTTAATTCTTAACAAATTGCCGTATATAACAAAAACAAAAAATAATTAGTAAAATATTCAAACAAAGAAAACTGAAACAAAACGCATGTGTACAATTTTGCACCTTCAGTGAAAAAAATTTAATATGATTATAAATCAATATTTTGTCCACAAGCCCTTATTAGCTATTACATTTTTTATTCAGTTTGGCATACTCTCGACCAACTTTTCTATGGTTTCCTTTGGAACTCGGTTCCACTTCAGTTCTACACGCTTCCAAAGATCGTCTAGGTTGGATGGCATTGATTGATATTGCCCGAGCCGTCGCTTCACGATTGACCACAGGTTCTCAATCGGATTGAGTTCGGGACTTTTAGCTGGCCACTCCATCAACATAAAATCTTGGTTTTGTAACCATTCGCGGACAGTTTTGGCAGTGTGCGTCGGATCCCCATCTTGATGAAAAATGATTTCCTTTACGGGGTATGCACACTTGTCCAAAAAATTGGGTAGACAGGTTTTCAAAATATTGAGATGGTCTTCTTTTAACATTATACCATCAATTTTATGCAATGGTAACCAAGTAAAGCATCCCCAAACTTTGACATTGCCTCCTCCATGCTAAACGGTTTGCTTCACATGGTGTTTTTGAAGCTTTTCCCCGGACCTGTGCCAATAGTATTGCGTGCCATTTGATTGAAAACGGTTGAACTTGGATTCATCCGACCAGATAAAACGTTTCCAATCATGTACAGTCCAGTTCTTGTGTTCCCGGGCGAATTTCAATCGACCCTTGACATTCTTCTCGGATAGAGCTGGTTTATTTTGTTTCATACTTGCCACATATCCAACCTTAGCTAGTGCTCTTCTAGCCACCCGCCGACTCACGTCTTTCCCTATGTCCATAGATGCTTTCTTCGGTGTTAGGAACTTATCAGTTCCCATTAGTCTGGCGTCAGAGTCCTTTAAGAGTCGTTTGCGGCCTTTAATAGTGTTTTTGGATGTACCATTGCGTCTTTTCTGGACTTCGGACACCGCTGAATGAAAAATATTAAGCTGATCTGAAGTACTACGAGTCGAACAGCCACTTTCAGTTAGGCTAATAATACTATTTTCAACATCTGACGAACGCTTCTTCATTTTTTCGCGGTACTTTGTAGACTAATTGCTAAAATTAACAAATCTACTTCAAATAATAAGAAACACGTGGATTTCTGGATCATAAAAGTGTAGAATGCATAAATAAAACATATAAAGGTAAAACTGCATGTCTATTGCCGATAAGAGAATTAAGAAATCAAACCAAAGTAAGAATATCGGAAGGTGCAAAATTGTACACATGCGTTTTGTTTCAGTTTTCCTCGTTTGAATATTTTACTGATTAACTTTTGTTTTTGTTATATACGGCAATTTGTTAAGAATTAAATACATATTATTGGAAAAAAAAGTTTTTTTGATTTGCTTCATTCGTTTAGAAATTATCGACTCACAAAGTTGAAAGTGTCAACTATGGAAACACTTTTGCTCCCTACTGTATATATTTATTCATGCTAGACATATACGCTACAAAATACTTCCGTAATCAGAATCAAATAATAAGCTAGACTCGCCCGACTAAGACATACCCTTTCCAATGAAACACAGAAACCAAAAAATGTATATAAAAGATATTAATCAATTATTATCTTTGTATGCATCTGTTCTATGACAACATTTGTTTATTTATTTTATTTAATATTCTTATCATATTTATTTTGTTTATTTTGATATTTCCTTGCTCTAAATGAGTATTTAAAATATTATTTTTTTAATTTTCAACTTTCATGTTTTTAATTTTATTTAAACACTCATTAAAAAATCAGAAAAAAAGACAAGTGAGAGAGAACAGTCGTCTTTTTTTCCAAATTGAAAGATTATTATAATTATTATTGCTATTATTATTAATGTTATATTTATCTAATGCAAAATTTTACACTTAAGAATTTCGAAATATCACTTTTTTAAATATTTTTTAATCTGAATTCTCTTAAAGTAAACTAAGCTTTTCCTAAAATTTGTCATATATCAAATATTGCATTATTTTGCACCGATTCCAATCGAAACAAAAAAAACCCCAGTATATAATCGAATGTATATACTACCTACATAATTGTCGCTCACACCTTGGGCCCTGCTTATCAGATTATTTAGCGAACGCGATATTGTTGCTGCCGTTGCCCCTGTAGTCCGTAGCGCCATTGAGAAATTGATTAACATATGGCTGTTGGATCTGTCGTCGCCTATACAAATACGACCAAATGGCGATAACAATGAATTGTGCCACGAAAAACACGGTCGCAGCAACAATGAAACCTGCAACAGAAGCTTGTTTAGACTCGAATCGGAATGTAAATCAACGGCCTAACAGAAATTGATTAAGCGATTAGCAGATTAGATGCCTCCGCCTCCGTTACTCACCAATGCCATCGAAACACAAACCAGGCACGCCCTCATTCACAAAGAGCACATTGTCATATGAATCGTAGTCCTTTATCTTGTTTGTCTGTTGTTTCTGTTGCTGTTGCTGTTGCTGCTGCTGCTTTTTAACGAAGCCAAATTTATCAGTTATTTGTATCGACTGTACGAGCAGCAAATCCTCTTGACTTGTTTTGTTCTGCACCAGGCCAGCTCTTGCCTCACGGCTTGTGCGCCATAACTTATGCTGATGATGGCCTACAACATTTGCTAGAAGGTTGAGAATCGGAACACTTTACTATTATTATATGCCTAATGCAAGATATCAAGTTATACGCACATTGAGCATACGTCTCGCGCCTTCGCCTGCGTCCGTAGGACAGCTGTGTTCTGAACTCCGCCGTAATATCGTCCTGTTGGCAGTTGACTGGCTCACAGCTGGGCATGCAGGGCGTGACCAGAGCACGGAACTGCACAACGTCGCTTGAGGGGAATTTGAAGGCATCGAAATTGGAAAATAATATTTTGCCAGACTGTCCGCTTTTGAGAATAGGTCCCATAATCAGATGATCTGTGGGACAGCCCTGTGCGTCTATCAGCGTTATCTCCGCATTATCAGCGCCGTCCATTGCAACCAATTCGCGTACGAATATTTCATACGGACTCTGCTGATCGACTATTTCGAAATGAAGGGCCAGGGGATCGCCCACTTCGGCAGAGCGCATCATATCAGAGCCATCTCTGGAGGAGATCCTCATCAGCACATTGGGCGAGTCGACAATAACCTCCTCAGAGAGCGCTGTCTCCACGTCGCCCTTGACGCCCAGATCAACATCGTTGGTCACCGACTTGTTGGTCAGATCGTACTGGCAGGTCACGGCCAGACCCAAGTCTGACGAGGTGACAATTGTGTCGTGGTGCTGAATCACAACGTCATTCATGTAGCGACCCGCGCCGCTCTGGCGAACATTGCACTCCAGATTCTGGTAGCCCATGCGAATCTCAAAGTCCAGCGCACTGCTGACGTCCACAGAACAAGACTTGGGCGAGCCCTTGGCATAGACCTTGCCATCGAACAGCTTAGAGGTGCGTATGCGAGCGACCATGTCCCCTGCTCCGCATTCGATGGTCACATTATAGCACGAGGACAGCTCATAGGTAGCCGCTTCTGGTACCTCCAAATAGGGATCCTGCACATCCGACAGCGTTGCCCGACTGTGATGCGAGAGTCGGCAGACCATGTCGCCCGTGTCCCCATAGTCATATGAATGGCATCTGAGGGGAAGAGAGAGATGGAGTTCAATAACTTTGTTTATCTGAATTTCTTTGATTCCCTACCTATAAGGTGAGTTGAGACACAGTTCTCGGCACTCGTCCACGCTGCCAATGTCTTGATACACCGAGTCCACAGTTTTTAGTATGCGACCCGGCAAACGCTTGAATTCACACAACTTATTCGGCTCCTCGGCACAGTTATTTTCCAAATACTCTGTGCCGGCATGTGCCTGAAAGGCATTCGAACCCGCCAACGTAAAACGATCCATTTCGGCCAGTTCACATGTGTTTGAGTCGCGATAGTAGTTGGCAGATCTGCAAGAAGAGGGTTGGAAATATAATGGAACGAAAAGTTTTATTTGATATTTAATTCGAACTTTAACTTTATACCGATTAAAGCCATCTGCCACTTTTGATTTCAAAATATCTTTTACGACTTTCAGCTACTGCCACTTGGCTTAGTTTGAAGTCCATAAATTACATCAAATGCAATTGGAAGTAATTTCACATTAATTTTTGTTGAAGCTCAAATGTTCGTAAAATTCTGAATTTCTTCGGAATCAACGGAAAACATTCTCTCAATCATATCAGAAAACACATCAATAGCTCACCTGCATATGAATTCCGTTTCCCCAAGGCACAGCTCGAGGCAATCACGACGCGATGTCACTGATACGACCCGTTTTGCATGTCCATCCAGTCTGTAGTTTTGGACTCGATCGATGCACCAGGCTCTGGCACAGGGACGTACGCCCAAGCAGGTTTTCTGCGCATAAATCGTGAAAACAGGAAACTGCGATTTAGTGAGGGCACCTGAAATTAAATTTAGAAGCATTTGAAAATCAACTCGAGTTGTTAACACTAGAAATGTGGCTGCTCATAATAGGAGAATCACTTACCTGGCAAAATATCTGCGTTAGATGAAAATAGAACGCATAATCCAGTTTCGTAGTTAACGGACTGACAAGTTTCGTTAGTCTGACAAGATTCAAGGCAATCCGTGAGCATCAGTGTGCCCGGCAATGAGTCCAGTAGTCTGCCAGGTGCGGAGAAAACGTAGCTGTAAATTATATAATAGAAGTTCCAAGAATTTTAATGATTATTTCGAACATTATAATTTGATTATGTATCAAATGTATGAGCTGAAAGCAGTTATAATATATATATATATATATATATATATATATATATATTTATATATATAGTATGTATATAGTATACAATATATTCTGATCCTTAGTAATTCATTTCCTGTTTATTTATCTTTATCTTCTCCCTTCAGTTCTCTCGTTCCGTTGTTTATTCAAATCTTACCCTGTAATAATTTCGAAGCCCAGCAAATCTGGGTCACATTCCTCGACCGAATTGTGATTATGATAATTTGGCTGGCCAGCCAGAGGCAAAGGAATGCCCACTTCCTCCTGTCCCAGCCCCTGCCCCAACCCCAGCCCCAGCCCCTGCTCCTGCCCCTGCCCCTGCTCGGGGTAACTCAATAAGGGCATTGATGCGTCAGAGTCTGCGTGGCTGGCATCTATAAGTGAAATGAAAATGATGGCACTCATGGTTAATCGCAGCATTAACAGGTAGCGGGTTCACGTTGCCAGCTACTGTTTGCCAGGTATTTACCGTCAGCCAATTTGGTCTTTGTTGTTGCCCCTCGCAGCCCATTGGCATTGGCATTGGCCACGTACAATGATTGATCATTCTTCTGGCTGGGATCGGCAGGGCCGCTGCCAATGCTGTCGGTGCTCTTTGTTTTGTCACTTTCAGGCATTGATGCTGGTGCCAGCTGAATGACGACGGGTACCAGGTCCGCCAAATTGTCCCTTGCAGCTGCCTCCAGCTCGATGCGCGACCGACGTGCATCTCCCGACGAGCAGAGCATCAGCATCAGCAGCAGCAGCAACAGCAGTAGCTGCAAGTGCGTTGGCCTCATGCTGCGTAATGGTCGTATGCTGCTTTTCATTGGAAATATTTTCCTTGATATGCGTAGACTGTCGACTGTGGATCGTCGACGGTGGACTGTGGACCGTGCACGTTGCCTCGATTTGTACGATCTGTGAGCTCTCGCACTCGGCACGCTAAACAACAACGTTAAGAAAAACAATAGCAGAGGTATTAATTTAATTATCTTTTCATGCCTGCGGTCTGAGGTGTCGTTTAGTCCGTTCAATTGCTCTGGCGCCCAGCCAGGGGACCACCATTACCCATAATTGTATGTTAGTAGTTGTTGTGTTAATAAGCCTTAATAGGCTTATTACAGTATAATGACCTTTCCGCATCTATTCACAATGCTGCTGCTTCTTCGACACTCTTGAATCTATAGAACAACTATTTTTATTTATTTTCAATTAGAGATTGCTCAGCCCCAGCTCCAGCTCCAGCCTCACTCTATAATTCTGCAGACGTTTCTTGATTGGGAATTACAAAGAAAATGGAATAGTTTGTACTCTGCTATAGATCAATAAAACTGATTATGAATAAGTCTTTGACTAACTGTGGAGACATATGAGTGGCGCATATCAGCTACATTTTGTTACTTTTTCATTTAAAAGTTCAATTTCTAAGATATTTTTCTAGATCATAAAGATGATAGATCATAATTTGTATGAGAAAAATATCAAGAAATTTAAAAACTTTGTCAGAATTTAATTTTTTTCTTGAGAGAGCTTATGTAGGCTGTATATATCGTCTAGAAATATATTTATATTTATATCATATATATTTTAAAACAATTCGAAATTTAATATGAATGAATAATTCCTTTCCCCATAAGGTATCTAAATTGTCTCAACTATGTCATTTAAGCTTAACTTCTTAATCAATAACTTTGCCTTTATTTCTTGTAATTTTCTTCTCATATATTTCTTCATTTTCTATAAAATCTTTTTTTAAATAACTTCAATCTTTATCCATTGTTTGCTTGACTACACTAAAAAAACAACTAAAAATACGAAATCAACTAACGAACTGAACTCTGGCTGACATCTATGGAATGACACGAGCAACTCGAAACTCGAAAGCAACATTGACGAGTGACATCTGCTGATTGACAGTTATCGACGTAGACCAAGTTGAGGGTTATGGGATAAGTTTTTAATATGTGACTAAAATCACAGACGGAACTCTCAGTCAAATCGCAGAAAAGAGAGCAATAAATATATATAAACTTGATCTTGATTAGCATTAAGAGCTGAGCTGAATTGTAGAAGAATATTGAAGCTTTTACCTATATAAGAATTATCGATAAATATCGATTCTCTTATTAAGAAACTCCCTCAGTAAAGTAGTTGCAGCACACATTATAGCTCACACTTCATCCAATTAACTTCATCTATTTAGTACAACTAACTAGATACATTTTTATAAGCAGTGCTTTAATTGTATTCTAAACCTGTTTGAGCTTAAAAATTATATAAACATGAGATGAAAGCAGACTAACTTAATATGTTAGTGGGCTTTTGTTGCTGCTGTTGTAGTTGTTGTTGTGCCTACTTTGAATGTACTTCTTCTCATAGCAGATATTAGCATTTTGATTCATTTGCTCGCTCCTACACACGACCCTATGTAAATGAGTTACAGATTGTAAACAAAGGTAACAGACAGACGCCTTTTGCATTATAACCCATTTTCAGTCGTTGCACTAACCAGAGAAACCACAAAGCATGCTTCGATGCCTAAGTATTCATTGGCTTTGATCTCTTAAGCTGGGAAGATGATATAGCCTGTCTGTATCAAGAATTCGAGCGAGATAAGCCAACTTTACTGTTGGTAGTTGGCATGGGCATGGCCAATGCTTGGCTAGTAGCTAGCCATGGCTTAAATGTGCCCTTGTCATGGAAGAAGCAACAGAAGAAAGAGAAGAAAGTTGTGCACAGTTTTTGACGTGAAAGTGCAATTTGGACTAGCCCAACTTTAAGCTAGTTGCTATTCATACTATAAACCAATCATACTTTGTCGTGCCTTTGCCCTGTCGTTGAAATTGCTTTGCTAATTGCAGCTGCGCAGAATTAATGCACCTGGTGCATGGTTCTTTGAATGCCAACGTCCTTCTATTGCAATGCATGTGCGCATTGCGAGAAATCAAATAAATTGTTAAATATGACAACAGGCTGAGAACCCGCATTGACTTGGCCTAAATAGCATGAAGGCAGCGGCAGCAGCAGCAGCAGCGGCAGCAACAGCATTTGGTGCTACACATTGCGGCATGTGACTAAACATATAAGTGCGATTTCTTCCTCGTCTTTCTATGCATCTACGTAGTTGCAGCCGCCGCTGCTGTTGCCGCTGCTGCTGCTGCTGCTGCACCACCTTTTCTAACTGGTATTTCTGGATTGACATTTAAACGGTTCTTTTTGCGCACATCTCGAGATATAGAGTCCCGCTGTCCGCGGCCATTGAAATGAGCACATTGACTTAAGCTGCCTCCTTATCACGCCGCGTTGCCCCCACGACAACTCGCCTGCACTTCTTACCTGAATTATTTGCCATTGAATTAATGACAGCCACGGACGAGATCACTCGAAACGGTTTCCAATACACACAATGCGCACAATTTCCAGCTGCCTACCTAATTGCCCAAAAATATGCCCGATTGCGCTTCGACCCCATTTCTATAGTAAGACTCTTGCGGCTCCTAATTGTCAGCTGGCGTTTAAGTGGGCCAATTTTGGGAACGACCTTGTTCGCATATTCGGCTGAGCTTGCACTTGTTTGAGTAGGAAAAATATTACGACATCGAGTACTCGAACGAGGCCAGTCAAATATTGTTCAAAATTAATTGGAATATTGAGAAAATTCAGGCAACTTTAAGCTCTAGGCTGCAACATATGGAATATGAATATTTAACTAAAGATTGAATACTATATATATGTATATATGCTATTCTTAATATATAATTATATTTACATATGCTGTGGACAGTTATCTCAAAAAGCTACCAGCTTAAGCTAAAGCTGCAGGCTGATCAAAGAAGAGCTTGGGGCAACGCAATTGCAATAAATAATTTTATATTTTGCATTGCTTCCGGTTTGATTTTGAAGCTGCTTATAAAGATTAAAAAATTAAACTATATTTTAGACTCGATTAATTCAATTTGAACTAATTTTGTGAACTAAACTCGCGCTTAAACATTCTTATGTTATACTATATTCTTAATAGAAAATGGGCATATATAATATTTATATATGTTTATAATATAAGATGATTATATATATTTTAAAATAATCTAGCACAGATCTGTTGTGATATGATTGCATCATGCAGTCTCTACAACATCAAATAGTCTATGCATATGTCTGAGGCTACTCAGTATTAATTTGAATTGATATAATTACTTAATTACATATATATAATTCAATCATATATGTGTATCATATCACATCATATATCTGATAATATACTATATATGTCATATGAAAACTGTTTCACTGTTTTTTTAGCAGCTTGAAATATAAAACATATATTTAGAAACATTTTAAATATATATCAATTTATATATATAGATATATCAAAACTGATGAAGTTCCACAAATTTATAGTTATCAGTTTAGCTTATAGTTATAATTGCCTTCAATCAAATAATAAACTTATTAACACAACTTTGATTGTGGCTAGTGTTGTTGTGCCCAAAGTTCTGTGGCCACATAAATCGAGTCTTAACCACATCAAAAGCCTGCCCGTTATATTATTATTATAGTTACATTTAAGAAAAACGAATTGCTTTATTTTAGATTTAACTGCCTTTTGCGAACACTCAACGAACACTTGTACACTTGAGCAGAGATTAGTTTTAGCATGAGGCTTGGTATTCACCTTGCAGACGTACTTGATTACTTGAGTAAGGTTGCCGCAGAACTGAAGTCATTTGACCAATGTTATGTTCTTATATTTATAAGTTAAGACGCCTCTTCCGACTGCACTTAGACCTCGCAACTACTGTTCCATGCTCTATTCAGCATTCCATTCAAGATTGAAGCAGCCAGCTCTGCAGCATACGCACTAGGCTTGCTTTGAATCCGAGGAACGTAAGAGAGTCATGCTCAAATTCTGACAATACGTCAACCGGTGGCACTGTCGAAAGTGCTATTATTCTAAGCAAAAGCTACAGTCTACACAGCCAACTCAGAGAGACAGCCACAGAGAGAGAGAGAGAGAGTGAGTGGAGAAACCTGTTGCTTAGAGTTCTGGCCAACTTCAGGCATGCTCCAAGTCTCCAGAACGTGCATTGACCGTTCAGCTTCAGTTGCCGGGTTGATAACATTCCCCTGTGCTCTTTCGGAACTTGGCTAAGAGTAGGAGCTGCGCTTCACTTGCTATGGCTTAGAAAAACTTGGTCAGGGACATGAACAGGCTATTCTGGTTGCCAATACACACACAGCCTAAGAAAAAACTCCTGATACTCCTATTGTATTCACGTTGGCTTGTTTATGATATCAAATATATTTTATGTTATGATATGTGACATGGTATAAGCAGTCGGTTCTTAGTTTCGTAAAGTTATAAATATACATTTTTATATTACTTACCAGGAAATTGAAGCAGGAGTTTTCGCTTTGGCAGAGACCTGGCTAAAAGTATGTAAAGTTTATTTAGTAGAGATCTCAAAAGTGGCAGTAATTTTTTATATGAAACTTAAGCTATAAACCTATATATATAGACATTAAATAGTTTGAAATTTCCAGCAGATATGTCAATCAATTATGATAGTGAGCTTAGCTCTAACTATTGCATAACATAAACTGAACAGAAAATTCAGTTAAGATTTGCAAGTCTCTAAAAAGTTGAGCAGATTCCCTATCCACTACGATCTATAACTTTTAGTAAAGTCAGTAACTCGGCTGAGGTAAATGACTTTTGGGCAATGATAAGGGCATTCTGACTCATCCTCAACTGATCCTAACCGTAACTTCTAACCTTCTGGTCCAGCTAGTTGTTGTTTGTCTAGCTGAAAGCAGCCAAAACACTATTCAATAATTTGTTTCACGCAGTTGAAGCTGTGTTTACGACAACTTTAATTACGTTCTGTTCTCGAGAAAACTTGCCTGGGTGAGTAATTGCTAGTGACTGCTGTTTGGGATGCCTAACTGTTGGTAATAGACGGCGCGACGTCCCGAATTCATGGCTCATATATATATGTATTTATATTGTCAACGGGCATAGTGTGGCGTTTAGGTTTTTTTTATGGCGCCAAATTTGTTGTTTAACGGATTTACAACCCGGCTTCTTCTTTGTTTAAGCACACACTAACGGGTCACAGTGGCAAGGTGATGGCCGCCAAATATGTCCAAGAGCCAATTAAAGTGGTAACCGGAAGTCACGACCGCACTCTGAAGATCTGGGACCTACGCAGCATCGCGTGCATAGAGACAAAGTTTGCCGGCTCCAGCTGTAACGATCTGTGCACAACGGACAGCCTCGGCTCGACGATTATCAGTGGCCATTATGATAAGAAGATTCGCTTCTGGGATATACGAACAGAGAAGCAAGCGGATGATGTTTTGATGCCTGCAAAATTACCTCGCTGGACCTATCGAAGGGTGAGTGAACGGAACCAAGGCAAGATTTAAATTGAACCAATATTTAATTATCGCCAATAGATTGCAATTACCTGATATGTTCGGTGAGGGACGATACAATAAAACTATTAGACTTACGCAAGAATCAAGTTATATCCACTTTTCGTAAGTTCGAACTAACCACGCGTAAGATCTCTATATTATTATACTTTGTTTCATCTATAGAAATGAGCACTTCAGGATCAGCTGTGATTTTGCTCGTGCTTCCTTCAACTCTGGCGCCTCGAAGATCGCCTGCGGATCGGCAGACGGCACAATATATATATGGAATGTGAACGGATTTCTGGAGACAACGCTCAAAGGGCACAGGTGTGTAGCAATCGATTCCTATAGCTGCACTGGCACACACACACACACACACACACACACACACTAGAACACACCTATTTGCACTGTTCTTCTTCTCTTTTTCTTGTTTTATTGGCAACCCGTAAAAGTTCTGGTTCCGTATTCTTTCACAGCACGGCCGTCAACGCAGTCAGCTGGAGTCCGAACAGCAATTCGCTAGCCTCCGTGGGGAAGAGCAACGATGCATCATCTACTCCGACTCGTAGCCCAAAATTGGGGCTACTCTAATAACGCATAAGCATGTGCTTGACCCAGCGATAGCAGCTAATAATGATAGCTTTCTCGGATATACTTATGTTTACTAGGCACACAGTTCCAGATGTCTCTTTGCCCAATTAAGTCAGCAAGTCAACCGTGTGTCCTCGTTTACCAACTCCTTATAAAAAATATATAATATGTATTTGGATGTTATACAATATAAAGTATATATAGATATATATAAACATATGAATCAGTTCATTGAACCGACTCGCGTTTCTATGTAACCAACTTTTTTACGACATATTTTGTATGAAATTCATTAAAATTAACTCTAGATGGTTACCTAATATTATTATTACTATTACTATTATTATTATTTTTTATTATTGTGTACGTAAATCTGTCAATTAAATATTTAATTTTGACTTCTTTCACGTATTTAGGTTTCAACGAATTTAGCTATTTAACTATTGTATTTCAAAACAAAATATTTATTAACTTTTTAATTTCTACTAAAATAACAAATGTAAAAAATCAAGTTTTGTAACATGTAAATATGAAAATATAAATTATATATACAATTTTAGTTCACCACGAATTATTCATTCAGATTGAGAATTTTTTGGATGGCGAGAAATTTAGAGAAGTGGAAGATAAATGGATATAAATTGAATCTTGAATGTTTAAGACATAAAATCGTAGAATCTTTTTAGCAATATCTGAAAACTGAATTTTTAAAAAACCAAGCAATAAGTTTTAACAATAATTTATTATATTTAAAAATCAAACTTTTTAACTTCTGTGTGTTTTTATACGCTGAAATATGTTTTCCCTATGAATTGCATCTTACTAAGTGAATAGCTTTTATTTTAAAGTATTTATTATATATAGCTTACGTCTTCATACATTTAGCTTAATTTAAAACTAGACCCAGTCTTAGTCCCAATATGCGTCATCTTTTTTCGGTCTACCTTGACTTTGAAAACGTAATAAGAACCAATTTAGTTGGTCTGCCTTTGGCATGCAGCAGCACTCGAGCTGATGTAAGAATGCTGAGTCATTAAAAGATTTTTAAAATAGTTTTGCTTTCATCTGCATTAAATAAGCTCAGCTGTGAGCTAATATAGAATCAGACAGAGGCTGTAGAGTATGTGGTATGAGGCTAAGCCGAAGACGAATGAAACGTAGCACAAAATCTGAGAGGAGAGTTCAATTAAATAAACAGTTTTGTTGTAATTGTTTAATTTCTTGAATATATCTGCATCATACCATAATTAAGCTAATATATCTGATAGCTGACTCCTAAGCGCTACTTTGCTCTTCACGCATTTTATTTAATAGTTCAAAAGCTTAACTGAATCTAACTGCTATTACAAATATTCTATTATAAGAGACCTTAAAATACTTTCAACTATCAGTGAATACCCAAGGCCTACTATATACTACTATATAATTGTAAGTGTATGCCTACTTCCATAGACTACTATATCTTTGTAAGAGCATGACCTCGTCCACAAACTTTTCACATCACTTTTCGTCAATCATTATGCATGTCACCGCATTTAATGGCTTTGTCACATTTAGCACAAAGCATGTTAATTATTGGGAATCTGTTTGAGGATTATTCAAATGAGATCTAAGTAATTGAACTACTTGTCTTTTGCGATGTCATTCAACCAGCAGCAGATGGACATGCGGTGTCAATGCTCTCTGTGGCGCTGGTGACATTGAAGGTCCCAGTGTTATCGCAGAGATTAACTACCGGAGGCGAACTAGCCAACAACATGTTTTAAGCAGTTTATACAAACATTAGGCATTAAATGGAAGCAGCCACTAAGTCGGTTTATGCGCAGCCCGTGTATCGTATGCAGCTAGTTGCCTAAGATCGTTTACCTTGGTACACTTGGAAAAGTAATTTTTAATGGCACGAATGCTTTTCGTGTGGATAATGAGGTGCAGAAATCTAATTGCTTTGTTGGTACAGCCAGTCGAGAGTCGAGAGTCGAGCATTGAGAGTCGAGAGGAACACATTCGTGCAGCCCTTTTATTGAAAAATGTATTCAACTTGGCACGACAGTTGGCCACATTGCGCTCCAATCTCATGAGATCATTTTTAGCAGCCCTCCATGGACTATATCAAACACTCGTTCATCAATGCCCTTGTGCCTACACTGAGCAAATGCCACTCCTACAGCTAACTAGTACATGCTGCTGCATAAGCTAAATGTTTGCCCCTCTCTCTCTCAGTGTAATGATGTCTTCAGTCAAAGATTCGAATACTCTCTAAATGAGTAAATAGCTGTTTGGTGAGGGTATTTTAATTGTTTGCTGCAATAAAACAAAGAAATTACACTGAGAGAAATATTTTGGCAGACCTTTACATGCCCAGTGATCTGTTTATATTTATAGAATGACAGGTTTAAGCTTAAGGGAATACAAAATATTTATCTTAAGTTTTTCTTCCATAAAAAATATATTTTTCCCTTAAGATCTCTTAACTATCTCAGCAATACACCTAAAAACTTTGATCTAAAAGTAGTATTCCAGTAAAAGTTATTTCTTATATAAAAGTGTTCTATACTTTCAAAATATCTTTAAATATTTAATTTTTACGCCCGCTTAGCTATATAAAATCGAACTGCCTTACAGAAGTTCAGAAAAAGGTATCAAAGTGGGGCCGTTTTTGCTTTGATGCCTGTTTCGTTGGCGCGCTATAGAAAGTGGTAAGTGTTATTCTTATATAGTTATTCCTAGTCCATGCGCAATTAAGATTACTTTTCTACTTTCTAAAATAACGAAGCACGCAGCAACAGCAGCAACAACTGTAAATGAAAACTGAAGAGGTTCTTGGAACGCGAACGCCCACTTGAATTTAGCCAAAATAATGTGCACTCTGTGGCAACATTATCATTATTGGCGACACCATGTGGCAAAGTAAGGCCGGGTAGCCAGGCAGCCAGGCAGCCAGGCTGCCCCAGCCGCGATTCACTTTAAGATGTGGGTTGGACGTTCCACTCATTGCCATGGCGATGCTGTGCGCCATTATCCAGCGGCCAGCATTCTGATGCGCACCTGCTTCAAGCACGATATACATATAAATATATATATATATATATATATACATATATATATATTTGTGTGTATATAAGTGGAGTTGCAGCCGATGGTGTGCATCATGCAATTAATGCACCCTCGGAGCCAACAGGAACAGGCTTCGTGCAGATTTGTATCTTTATCTGCTGGTAGAGCAACACATTCAAGCAGGTAACTGCTGTCTGGCTGGTCCTCGCTCCCTCGCACACAGTTAGGTGCATTCATCTCAATTAATTCACTTACACAGCAAAAACAACAGCAACAGCAACAACAGCTATATAGTTATATAGCTATATAGTTGAGGCCTCTCAAGAATTCCGCGCCAACTAAGCACTTTGCTGAAAGGTCGTCATCGTCTTCATTGTCGTCGTCGTCGTTCAGTGTCTTTCAAATTACAAAATTAGGAAAGTTTTTAATTAGGACCAGCATGCAAGCCACATCGAAAGAATGTACTTCAGA